>NC_142929.1:5692667-5705167 GCF_046866305.1 Octopus bimaculoides
CACACACTCACACATTCATACACACACACACACATACACACACACACACACACATTCAAAAGGCCCTAAACTATTTTGAAACAACCGCAACAGCAGCAAAAATCAGCAGTCAGGGTTGATTGTCAACATGTTGACCTAGCAGTGACATTAAAACAAGGATAGCTTAAGATTTGAATTCCAGTGAGTTATTTTATGCAGTGGTAGTAGTAGTCGTAGTAGTAGTAGTAGTAGTAGTAGTAGTAGTAGTAGTAGTAGTAGGAGGAGGAGGAGGAGGAGGAGGAGGAGGAGGAGGAAACAGAACGAAAATGAAATGTAGGAAGGAGTTGTCAAGAATCTAATAAAAAAGGAAATAAAAATTAACAAAAAATAATTATTCGGGGTCAGTCAGGGCCAACATCATCAATAGCAAAGGGTACAGGATAATAATAATAATAATAATAATAATAATAATAATAATAATAATAATCATAGGGAACAGCAAAATATCCTCTTTCCATGTGTTTCTCTCTATCTCATTTTCCTCTCTGCCTATCAGAATCTCTTCCAGTTCATATCACATGAGAACTGGAGAGACCGACGCTCACGTGTGAATTGGACGGCGGACGATTTTTTGATGAACAAACTTTTACGTTTATCTTCGCACTCACATAAAAATGTTTAATGAAATCGTAACCGGTTCACACACATATACATATACATATACATACACGCACAGAGTGAGACGCAAGTGCAATAAAAATGTAAAAGTTGAACGGATTTCCGTCGGTTTCGACGACGAGCATCCAGTTGTTCGATCAACCTAATTTCCAAACTCATTGAATTAGTCTCTGAATATTCCATGGATTCTGTGTATCCTTAGAATCAACGTGATACAGAATGTTTCAAGGCCTTGGAATTACAGGTGCAGGATATCCGACTGAATTCTGTAGAGTTCTGTCTACCCAGTTTCACTCTAAACGCTTGGGTCGACATAAACTGGTCCTCGGTCGGTTACGACGACGAGTGTTCCAGTTGATCAGTTCAACGGAACAACCTTCTCGTGAAATTAATGTGCAAGTGGCTGAGCACTCCGCAAACACGTGTACCCTTAACCCCATAACATTGATTGAGGTGAATTTACCTGCGCTGTGTACTCGCTTTGAATCAGATGACAAAAATATATGCAGCCCTATCTGCTGCGGTTTTGTACCTGTTTGTGTACCGGTTGATATAAATATCCGCTATCACTTATGTAACAGAGGCCACCGTGCAAATTTCAAGGAATCTGATAGGTGTCTTAGACTCTTCATGTAAATATTTCCAACTCAGCCCCAGACTTCATCGCCATAATTGTATAAAAGTAGCAGTTTTGGCAGTTACACACCATTTCCACTATGACTTCTTATCAAATTCGTACACGTTCAACAAATTCTTCTGCTCCTTCACGGAATTTACAGTCGCATCCAGCCATGCCAGTTTCGTTGAATTTACGGTCCTTTTGGTGATGACAGTTAACATAAATAAACAGTGCGTGATTTTAAGCGGTTGGCGTAAATATACACCGAACCGTTGTTGTGCGCTAATTGCTGACCTCGGTCGAGATGACTACCGTTAGTGCAACCTAGTTACCTGATAAAAAAAAAAACCCGTTGCTATGGGGTTAATGTAGTTCTCAAGGAGATTCAACGTGACACAGAATGTGACAAAGCTGACCTTTTGAATTGTTGGTACAACTCATTTTTGCCGGCTGATTGGACTGGAGCAACGACAAAAAAGCGTCTTGCTCATGGACACCACGCACCATCAAGAATCGAACTCATGACCTTACGATCGCGAGCCGAATATCCTAACCGCTATGCCACGAGCCTAAAACCCATGAGAATTACCCAAGATAATTATGCAGTGGCACTGAAACAAAAACCCCATGAATGCGAATTACATTTTTTAATGAATCGGCTATTTTTGCGTAATCCAGGGCCTCCATCAGTCAAGAGTGACCACGCATCTAGACAAGATTCTATTGGAGAGGATGGGCAGTTGTTCATGCATGCAATCTGCCCTCTCCATGCTGCCATGTTTATCCCAGAGAGAGGTACAGCTTGGTATCTGTGTCTCCGCGGGCGTTGCTGTCAAAACGTAGAGAGCCCGAAAAGAACCCGCAAACAATTCTACCCAACCATTGCCATGGATTGGTGTTTTATTTATCGATCGTAAAAGGATAAAAGCAAGGTTGACCTTAGCCAATATTAAATACTGAATTTAAATACAGACGTGCCATTGTTAGGCATTGTTAGATGTTAAAGCGTTGACCCAAAGCTTTAACGACTCCGCTTATTCGCATCTTCTGTATCCAAATAAGCAAATAAAAATGCAAACTTGCACGCACGCACACACACACACACACACAAACACACATCAAATGTGTGCTATTGGACAGGCAGAATCATTAGAGCGTCAAATTACGAAGCACTATAGTTATATTGTATTGGTTTGGTCTGGAGAAATGTAGCTTCCCTCTTAAATTGGTGAGATCGATTCCATTGGCTTCCTTCTTTCTATGGTTGTATTAATATATCGACGACGACTGCAGGAAAGACATGCAAGCATATGGGACGAATTGAACTCCGTTATTTTTGAGGGGGACTCCCCTTATGTCTGTGTGTAATTAAGAACTATGCTTTGGATGGTTAAGAATCTTTTACCTTTTACTTTTTTCCGTCATTAGACTGTGACCATGCTGGGGCACCGCCTTGAAGAATTTTAGTCGAATGAATCGAACCGGTATTTTTTTAAAGCCTGTTACTTATTCTATCAGATGTTTTGCCGAACCGCTAACTTACGGAGACGAAAACATACCAACGCCGGTTGTCAAGCGAAAGAGGAGGACAAATACAGATCACACACACACACACACACACACACACACACACACAAATTTAGCTGGTCATATGCCACTACCGCTCATGTACTTTCGATTCACTCATCTTCTCTCATCTCTCGTATTTTGTCCAACCACGACACCAGTGGCTCTCAACTTATATGATCCCAGGGATCCATATAAGATTTTGAGGGATTCACGCAAGCAAAATAGTAAACTGGGGATGCACAGTAGTATATTAATGGTCCATGAAAAAGATTTGATTCAGATGTATTCTATTTATATTATTTACATTTGACGGATATTTGTCCTCATCTTGTTTGTTGTTAACACAACGTTTCGTCTGATATACCCTCCAACCTTCATCAGGTGTCTTGGGGACATTTTGAAGCTGGGTTCTCATTCCTAAGGTATTTTTCCATGTTGTTGTTGTTGTTATTATTATTATTATTATTATGATTATTATTATTATGATTATTATTATTCAGGTCACTGCCTGGAATCGAACTCGGAATCTTGGGGTTAGTAGCCCGCGCTCTTAACTACTACACCATATGCCCGTGATGTATTTATTGCAAGAAGCAGCTAGGATTTTTTCTCCAACATTTTACATAGTTCTACAGGGACGAATGTGTGAATAACAAGATAAGAATTCTGAAAGAATTATCTATAAAAATAGTTTTGGAACGTCGAATAGTTATAGGGGTCCACCCGATCAAAATAGTAATCGAGGGGGTCCACAGAGGGAAAAAATGGTTGAGAACCCCTGCATTACACCTAGTCGTCCCTCACCACTCCTCGATGCGAACATAAAGCAAATACTGTGTACTGTCTCTATGGGATAATCTTGGAATGAAAGGGACAGCGAGCATGACATTGACGAGTTTCTCCAGGTTGTGATATCAGTGTCATTGATGTCCACTTGATCCGAACATTTGTGTATTAATGTTTTCAGGAAACACGCGGCCAAGGAGAGAACTTGACCCACGTGCTTCCTAAATATTACTAAATACACTCAGGGACGATTGTTGCTTTCTGTGTTGTTGTTGCTTAGTCCAGAACAATTACGTTCGAGGAGACCCTGGATTAAGGACGTTCAATGTTTTCTGTAAGTATAGAGTGCGCCGGATTCCATTATCTATTGCGATGAGTTGTGGTTTGAGCATGATTTAGCTGTTATTCTAGCGGAGGCGCAATTGCCAAGTGGTTAGGGCAGTGGACCCGCGGTCAAAGGATCGCGGTTTCGATTACCAGACCGGGTGTTGTGAGTGTTTATTGAGCGAAAACACCTAAAGCTCCACGAGGCTCCGGCAGGGGATGGTGGCGAACCCTGCTGTACTCTTTCACCACAACTTTCTCTCTGTTTCTGTTGTGCCTGTATTTCAAAAGGTCAGCCTTGTCACATTGTGTCACGCTGAATCTCCCCGAGAACTACGTTAAGGGTACGCGTGTCTGTGGAGTGCTCAGCCACTTGCACGTTAATTTCACGAGCAGGCTGTTCCGTTGATCGGATCAACTGGAACCCTCGACGTCGTAAGCGACGGAGTGCCAACACACAAAGCTGTTATTCTAGCGTGTTGAGAGGCAAGATAGATGCCTGATTTATAACCAAGATTAGATTCCTTTAGTGGAGGCGCGTGGCTTAGTGCTTAGGGTGTTGGACTCATGATCATAAGATTGTGATTTCGATTCTTCGACCGGGCGACGCGTTGTGTTCTTGAGCAAAACATTTCATTTTCACGTTGCTCCAGTCCACTCAGCTGGCAAAAATGAGGAATTTTGCGACAGATCGCCGTCCCATCCAGGTGAGGAATATATACTCCATGGAAACCAGGAAACCAGCCCTCATGAGACTGGCATGGCTCGAGTACATATTTACTAGGCACCATGTATTCTGCTGCTGTAAAGAAAAAAGCATTATAGCAACAACCACCACCAACACACTATAATTGCAATTAATAGCGAAAAAAGATAGTATTAATACCAAAAGTAAATATTTGTTTTCCATTAGAAGCGGCGAGCTGGCAGAAACGTTAACACACCGGGCGAAATGCTTCGCGGCATTTCGTCTGCCGTTACGTTCTGAGTTCAAATTCCACCGAGGTCGACTTTGCCTTTCATCCTTTCGAGATCGATAAACTAGGTACAAGTTATGCGCTGGGGTCGATGTAATCGACCTAATCCATTTGTCTGTCTTTGTTTGTCCCCTCTATGTTTAGCCCCTTGTGGGCAATAAAGAAATAAGAAACGTTAGCACACCGGGCGAAATGCTTCGCTGCATTTCGTCTGTCTTTATGCTCTGAGTTCAAATTACGTCGTAGTCATCTTTGCCTGTCATTCCTTTCGGGGGTCGATAAAATAAGCACCAGCTGAGCACTGGGGCCGATGTATTCGACTAACTCCTTCCCCCGAAAAATAGCTGGCCTTGAACCAAAGTCTGGAAACAACGTTTATCTTAGTCTTAAAAATCTGTGTTCGAACACAACATCCACTTTAAGTGGAAGGTAAATACTATTTTTTTATATAATCATAGTTGCCAGTAGAAAGTATATTAGTTAGAATACTAACTATGTTAGCACGCTCTCTATTTCTAGTACAGCATTCCGACCTCGGAATAGAGAGAGAGAGAGAGAGAGAGAGCGAGATGTCAAATGACTCGTCATCACCTAAAGACTTCTCGTGAGAAACATGAACGAACATCAGCTTACGGGCAACCAACAAGAACAACAACAAAAACGATAACAACAGCGACAACAAACAACAACAACAACAACACTAATCTAATTATAAGTTTGTCAAAACAAATATATATATAAAAAAAGAAAGTCTACAAAAAGTTATATTTGATGTCGGAAGTGGGTGAAGCGATATCGCTATCATTTAGCTATTCAATTTTATCCGAAGCGATTAAAGGCGTGTGTGTGTGTGTGTGTGTGTGTGTGTGTGTGTGTGTGTGTGTGTGTGTGTGTGTGTGCGTGTGTGTATGTGTGCGTGTGTGTGTGTGTGTGTGCGTACAAGTGTGTGTAAGTGTGTGTATGTGTGTGTGCGTATTTGTGTGTGTGAGAATAGTGAGATTTGCATTTCCCAAATACTCGCTCACCCCTTGCTGAGTAGAATTAATTACTTTGGTTGTACAAGAAATCGAACTGTAGCAATATTATCTGATATCTTTTATCTCTTACTTGTTTCAACTATTAGACTACGGACATGCTGGAGCACCACCTTCAAGAATATTTTAGTCGAACGAATAGACTTCAGTACTAACATTTTTTTAAAAACCTGCTTCTTATTCTAACGGTTGCTTTTCCCAACCAATTAGTTACAGGGACATAAACAAACCAACACCGATTGTCAAGCTGTAGTTGGAAACAAAAGAACACATATATGTGTTTGTGTTTGTGTGTGTATGTGTTGGGGTATGTGAGAGAGAGAAAGAGAGATATGTAGGAAGATTATTTAGCTATCGGACCTGGATCCCTATATCCAATGCAAAAAAAAAAAAAAACCAACAAAAAACAAAAAAGCAAAAAACAACTCAAGAATACGATCGTGATTCGCTAGAATATTAACAACATCATTAAAAATCTGACTTGGAAACGGATCTAGTAACAATTTCACTCCTGGTGCACTTTTTCTGAACCAGACCACCGTTATATATTCAGAACATATTGACCATTACAAACAGACGACGGACGGCAGACAGCGGAAGACAGTAGCAGAAGCAGCAGCTGACCAAAGCGTTTTGACAACACCAAAGCAATGGACGAGCGGCGTGAGCAACACACAATGACCAGCTAACATCTTGGCAACTGCGACTAACCATACCTAGTCCAAGAACAATGACTTCGAACTATCTCGGTGTTTTGTCGTTCGTAGTAACTGCAACATTTTGCTAAAAAATCACACATTCTGTCACCTCATCAGTGACTCTCTGTCCCATGTACCCCACTCCTGTCCTACTTATTTTATTTTGTCCTTCTGTCAGAAGGACAAAGACAGAAGGATAAGAAGGAATATTTTTTATTAAAAATCTCAAAAAAATTTCAGTGTTCTTTATCGTAACACACACACACACACACACACACACACACACACACAAATGTACGTGTGTGTGTGTGTGCAACCGCTAATCAGACTCGCTTTTTTTCCCTCTCCATTTTTTCTTTCTCCATCTGTTTTCTCTCCTGATTAGAAGAGCGTACATTCGAATCGTCAAAGACTACTTTCATTTTCCTGAGCATCAAAATAACACACATGGTTTGTTGTTCCCTAAACAGTCTTTTCTTTTTTTTTTTTTGAATAATTTTAACTCTTGGTTTGTTATTTAAGTTTACGTCGAATCCTCCGTGGTGTTGTTTTGCATTTATAATAAAATAGATATATACAAATTATACAAGTAGAAAAAAAATATACGGTACAGTACTGTTTCTACTTCGCGGATATTTGCCTATCGCGTGGGGTTTTGAAACGTAACCCCCGCCAACAAACGATATTTATTTCTTTATTGCCCACAGGGGGATAAACATAGAGCAGACAAACAAGGACAGACAAAAGGACTAAGCCGATTACATCGACCCCAGTGCGTAACTGGTACTTTTTAAATCGACCCCGAAAGGATGGAAGGTAGAGTCGACCTCGGCGGAAAGCCAACAAACGATATTCCGACAAAGTACCAAAACGACACCTTATGACTTCCTGCGATTAACGCCTACTCTCTCTCTCTCTCTCTCTCTCTCTCTCTCTCTCTCTCTCTCTTTTTCACTCTCTCTCTCTCTCTCACTCAGACCGCTACTATTTATAGTCGTTCGGTCAAGTCTATTCCCGCAAGGGTTGTCGTGACTCTCACCAAAACATATGCAAATATAAGAAGTGTAATAAGTACGAATTAGCGATAAAGTACGATTGTTTTTAATTTAGGCACATAAGATCAGAATTTTTCATGTGAGGAGAGTTCCTCTATATGTCTCCACGTGAGGAGAATTGTCGATTCTATCGACTTCGGTAGTTAACTGGTCCTTTATTTCATCGACCCCGGAAGGATGAAAGGTAAATTTGACCTCTGCGGTATTTGCACTTAGAACATAAAGGACTCGCAGAGATAGAGCAAAATGTTTTCCCGACACTCTGCCGATACTGGCACCCCCACCACACACACAAACGAAAAGCAAATCCACAAAGAGGAAGAAAATTAAATTAAAAAACAAAAACAGAACATTTTAACAGTGGCGGAATCGGGCGGAAACCAAAGAATTCCCGTTATCGATCATTTTCGTTTCCGTACGACAGAACTGTCGTACCTGTACAACAATGTTGAAAAGCACCGGTATTTTGGATCTCGTTATTTCGGAAGTTTATTGTTCATTTCCACAATAAGGCGGCAATGTCCTTGTCTTTTTATCATTTCAAATTACATTCTATCGCCTTGAATAAACGACACATTTCATAATGTGGCCTCATATGTCTGAAAATATGATGGGACGTGTAAAATGAAATAGAATGTTGAGGTAGAATGATTTTGAATATATATCGGCCTGATCATTGCTAAATAAAGAAAATAAATGAAATAACGCTTTTCTACCAATCCAGATCATCGCAACCAGTCCAATGCTTCATATTTTCTCCATTGCTTATATTTTCATTTCTCTTTTTTTCCATCTTCTGAAGGCAATGCCCCAGCCTAACCTTGAGTGTGAAAACTAAAACAAACTACAAAATTGAAGACTTCTCATTTTTGTGTTTCTATTCTAGACTCTATTCTATCAAATTACCTGAAACGTCGACATAAATTTCAAATCATTTTGACATCTATGCAGTAAAAAAAAAAACCCCAGAACTTATATTGTAAATCTAATGTAAACGTGACACAGACAAAGCATATTGTAAAGACATCGACATATTTGTCACTAAGGCAGCGTCACCGACAAACGAAATATAATGCCGCTCAAAATACCACATCTAACAACTATGATGACAAAAGCGCTGGTTATATCGCCTATAAGATATACCTGCAGCCTTTAAGATGAGAGAATTAGTGATATCAACTGTCATTAAAATGTTAAATGATACTTTAATATTTAAACGAAAATAAACAAACGATAACATTGAACTCAGAAACAAATTGGCATTTCTCTTATCCTTTAGTTTTTTCAGTGATTAGACTGCGGCCATGCTGGGGTACAGCCTTGAAGAATTTCAAGTTGAATTGATCGACCTAAGTACTTATCTTTTGCTTAGCCTGATATTATTTTATCGGTTATTTTTGCTGAACCGCTAAATTACGGGGGCGAAACCATACGAACACCGGTTGTCAAGCAGCGGTGGTGGACACACACACACACACACACACGACAGGCTTCTTTCAGTTTCCGTCTACAAAATCCACTCACAAGGCTTTGGTCGGCCGAGGCTATAGTTGAAGACACTTGCCCAAGATGTCTCTCAGTGGGACTGAACCCGGGACCATGTGGCTGGTAAGCAAGCTACTTACCACACAGCCACTCCTGCGCCTACGCATATATATATATATATATATATATATATATATATATATATATATATATATATATATATATATATATATATATATATATATATATATATATATATATATATATATATATATATATATATATATATATATATATATATATATATATATATATATATATATATATATATATATATATATATATATATATATATATATATATATATATATATATATATATATATATATATATATATATATATATATATATATATATATATATATATATATATATATATATATATATATATATATATATATATATATATATATATATATATATGGTTTTTAGGTTACTATTTCTAGTTGAAGCCAATGACTTGTACACAGTTTGACTGAATATTATCGAAAAGTTCCCCGTCTATACGAACAAAATGTAATGCGAACAAAATGCAAGAATTATTCCTGTATCCCGCTCCATTGATATACCAAATACTTAAAAAAAAAATCTTAAACTGCGACTAAGTAAAATATCTAAGACGAGACCAATATATCAACATATATTAACATATAATAACGTATATGAACGTATATGGTTGGTCTCCAGTTAACGACATGCATACAAAGTACGCAGGGACTCGAAGCTTCAGACATATTCCATGTTGCAAACTAAAGTACAGGAACATTCTTCTGTGAATGAATATCCTTTATCGTTTGTCTTTTACTTGTTTCAGTCATTTAGATTGCGGCCATACTAGGGCACCGCTTTGAAGAATTTTTAATTGAATAAATCAACCCCTATGCGCTTATTCATTTGTAAGACCTGAAACCCATTTTTTAAGATACGGGGACGTAAACACACCAACACAGGTTGTCAACCGGTGGTGAGGGATAAACATACACACACACACACACACGACGGACTTCTTTAAGTTTCTGTCTTGCAAATCCACTCATAAGGCTTTGGTCGGCCGGAGGCTACATTAAAAAAAGGCACTTGCCTAAGGTACCGCGCAGTGGGACTGAACTCAGAGTCATCTGGTTGTGAAGCAAGCTTCTTACTACACAACTATGCTAATATTGAACTAATCAGAATATCAGACTGCTTTAAATTTATTAATTAATTTTAATAACTTAAAACAGTGACAACAATAATTCTATCAATACTAACCATTGATAATACAGTAATTAGTAAAGAGATGAAGAGGTATACGAGGTTTGATCAATAAGTATCTGGACTGTTGCCATAGTAACGAAGTTAAAGTACGCAGAGTGAAACCGCTTGGCACAGATTGACCTTAAACTCTGCTACGCATGTGCAGCTCACTTCCGCTGTTTACAACAGTGCTTGGAAGGAAAGTATGTCGCGTGTAATTGTCGCATTGACCATGACAGAGAGAGTTGTCATGGCGATACCTGCTCAGAGGCCAGCGCAAAGTTGCCGAAAGTGTATGGAGAGGAGTGTATGAGCCGCACACAAGTGTACGAGTGGTTCAGGCGTTTCCAAGACGGCCGAAAAAATGTCGATATTGACGAACGTTCTAGGAGGCATGCAACTAGCAGAACTGAGAAAAACATCGCAAATATACGGGAAAATCGTCGAATCACCATCTGTAAGTTTTCAGATGATGTACAGATTAGTTACGGTTCAGTTCAGTCCATTATCACTGAAGATTTGGGTATGAGACGTGTGTCTGCCAAATTTGTGCCGAAACTGCTTTCAGCTGACCAAAACGACACTCGGGTTTCAGTTGCACAAGATCTCCATGATTATGTCGAGAACGATGAAAACTTTTTGAAAACTTTGCGCAGGCCTCTGAGCAGGTATCGCCAAGCTTTTGGCAAAATTTGATGCAGATTCTCCGCTCAACTTTCTATGTCATGGTCAATATGACGATCACACGCTACACACTTTTCTTCCAAGCACTGCTGTAAACAGTGGAAGTAAGTTAGAACATTAAAACTTAGTGCACATGCACAGCAGAGTTCAAAGTCAATATGTGCCAAGCGGCTTCATTCTGCATGCTTTAGTTTCGTTACTATAACAACAGTCCGGATACTTATTGATCAGACCACATATTTTTGGAATAGGCGACAAGAAACACAATCCAGATTCCCAGCATCTTTAAGTGTATAAGGTGCGGTCGGAGTCAGTCATTTGTCCAGTTTGAAATGGTAATCAAACCTCCAACAGATCGCACTCTATAGTCTTAAAAAAAAAGAAATGCTGGTCGCTACTGAAACCCCTTAAAACATAGGTCTGCCTACTCGGGGCTAAATGAAGGTTAAACAAAACAAACCTATAAAACTATAGAGAAAACACCAACGACGGCAACAACAAGAAGACCAGTAATAAAAGTATGATTTAGTGTCAGCAAGTACAGACGATAAAAAGAAATAAAATAGAATAAAAATATCAATTAAATAATACGTAGAAATCTTGCTTGATGGAGCCATGGTTGAACTACATAACCACGCCTCAATCTACTCCTTATGTGTTGTAATGTATAGAAGAAGAAATCCGATCACAATTTCACACGAATTAAGCTGTCTTGCAAGAATAAATTTCAACACTGAGAGCTTTTATGTTGCTACAAACGAATTAAGATGGGTAATTACTGCAACCGACTGGAGCCATCTGAAATTGCCGACGATACATACATACATACATACATACATACATACATACATACATACATATAAACGGAAATATATATATATATATATATATACCTAAAATGTATATACATACACACACACACACATATGTGCATATATATATCTATATATATATATATATATATATACCTAAAAATATGTATACATACATACATATGTATACATGTATGTATATGCATCTATGTATATGCATATATGCATATATGCATATATGTGTATATGTGTATATATATATATGTATGTATACATACACACACATTTACAGACATAGGCATAAATCAGTAACACTCTTAACGCAGAAACACACTCCCCGCTATACATACATACATACATACATATATATGTGTGCGTGTATATGTATGTATGCACATTATATATACATGCGTGTGTGTGTATATGCATGTATGTATGCACATATATATGTGCGTGTGTGCGTGTGTGTGCGTGTGTGTGTGTGTGCGTGTGTCTGTTGAAAAC
>NC_142929.1:5710167-5742667 GCF_046866305.1 Octopus bimaculoides
AAAAATTAAATAGGATAGATAGATAGTTGGAGAGAGAGAGAGAGAGAGAGAGAGAGGGGAGGTACATATATATGTACGTACGTCCACTTGTTTTGGAACAAACTAATAAATAGGTTCACACACACTATCGCCTCTAAAAATGATTGGAGTTATTTTAATCAATGTGAATCAATTTTTATACATTTCTCACCGAAATATGGTAGACTTTGTTCTGGCGGAACAATTTAATCCTTTGTCTGATATTATAAACTTGATACACTTTTGTTTTCCTTGCGTTCTCTTTTATCAGTTTGTAATAATATTTACACAATCATATTGTTATTTAGAAAAAGAGACAATTGGTCAGGGCATAGCACGAGTGACAAACGCGCTTCGTGAGTATTTGATTCCGGGTTTGATCAAACTGGGCGACGCTTTAGGAAAGTGTCATTAACAAAAGTCTCGGCCTCACTTACGGCCTGTAAGCGAAATCATACACACCATAGATACACACACTACATACATACATACACATTTTCATACATACATACATACATACATACATACATACATAATTCATACATACATACATACATAAATACATACATACATACATACATACATACATATACATACATACATACATACATACATACATACACACACACATACATACATACATACATACATAATTCATACATACATACATACATACATACATACATACATACATACATAGGCGCAGGCGTGGCTTCCCAACCACATGGTCCCCGGTTCATTCCCACTGCGTGGCACCTTGGGCAAGTGGCTGGTACTATAACCTCGGGCTGACCAAAGCCTTGTGAGTCGATTTGGTTGACGGAAATTGAAATATATGTATATGTATATGTATATGTGTGTGTGTGTGTGTGTGTGTGTGTGTGTGTGTGTGTGTGTGTGTGTATTTATGTGCGCGTGTTTATATCTGTGTCCCCCCCCCCATCATCGCTTGACAACCGATGTTGGTGTGTTTACTTCTCCGTAACTTAGTGGTTCGGCAGAAGAGACCGATAGAATAAGCACCAGGCTTGCAAAGAATAAGTCCAGGGGTCGATTTGTTCGACTAAAAGGCGGTGTTCCAGCATGGCCACAGTCAATTGACTGAAACAAATAAAGTAAAAGATACATACATACATACATACATAAAACGCCTACTCAAGGAATACTGATGGAATATTTCCATCAAAACTTCTGTTAAATGTAAGCATAACAGGCCGGGTATTGTTGTTTGGGACAGAGGGGCAGAGGTATGTACCGTCATAGTGGTCAGCTGCTTTGCAGATATAAATATCTCTTTGAAAATCAAAGAGAAAGAGGATAGATAGATAGATAGATAGACATCTATCTGTTTAAGGTGGCGAGTTGGCAGAAACGTTAGCACACCAGGCGAAACTTTTAGCGGTATTTCGTCTGCCGTTACGTTCTGAGTTCAAATTCCGCCGAGGTCGACTTTGCCTTTCATCCTTTCGGGGTCGATTAAATAAGTGTAAATACTGGGGGCGAATTATTCAACTAAAATTTCCCGAAGGTGGTGCTCCAGTATAGCCGCAGTCTAATGAGCATGGGCCCGGAAACAGGGGCTGCAAGGGGTGCCAGTGCCCCCACCAAAAAAAAATTTTGGAGTAAAAAGTAGCTTAAATTAGGTTTCTTCTCAAAGAACAAAGAACATAAATAAAAAAAAAAAACATGACCTTATTTGTAAAAAATTGGGGGACTGGATTTGCACCCCGTAAGCGAATTTCGTTCCTTAACCAATGTCTATGAGCGGTTTATCTGCGATAAAATTAAACCGAACTGTCAAGCAACGACCCACATGTCAGTTTTACAGTGGAGTCTCTTATTGCAGTAGACTGTACGCCCTCGCATTCTGAAGTGTCTACTTTAAAGCTAGGTGGACTCGTTCGTTGAGTGTTAAGTGTCTCAGTCACAGACGCGACATAGTAGGTCGGTGACCGGATATGAAGCAGTGACTTCTTAGCTGGCCGTGGTTGTTACTGTTTTTGTGGTTGTTTAACCTTAGATTTAAATAATCGGTTTAACCTTGATTAAACAGACATATGATCAAGGCATTCGAGGTGGTCGAACGATGTGAAATGGATACTGGAAAGAAAGAAAGGAAAACATTAAAAAAAAGTAAAATAAAAAAAGCCAGAAATCGCCTCTGGTCTTGCGTGATATGACGGACAGATCAAAGAGGTAAGTTTTGTGCGCAATAAACTAGAAATAGTTCTGTCGACATGGTAAGATTGGGGCTGGCAAGTTACGGAAATTATTCCTATAAAAGAAATTTCCTAAATGGATGTAATCTGCGTTTTATGTCTCAGAGGATGAAACAATTGTTTTTACATTTCTTTGTCCTCCTTCAAAAAGTTGTGATTAACAAATAAAATTCTGTTAGTACCATATTCTTCAGTTTGTTGCTTCAGCTCTCTGTCTTCCCCTCTCTCATCTTCCCCTTCTTTCTCGCTCTCTTTACCCCTCGCCCTTTCTCTGATTTTTGGTACTTGATGTATGTTCTCTTCCATATTGTTGGAATCCTTGAAATGCCGTTCATACACTACGTGAAATCTATCGAAAGTAATTATATAATGTCCAGGCATCCACAATAATGCTGGAAGAACTCATGGTCAGATTATTACCATTAAAATGCCGCCTGCTTTACAGAACTTTCCATTCTGCCAACCCAAACATATAATGCCATTTACTCCACTTTGTCCTATTTCTGAAAATAAATGTGGGTCCATTCGGTTCTGCTACAATGACTCTCTGTCTTTCTGGTATTACAGCGGTATTTACTAGCAGATTCTACTTCGTAAAAGCCCCACGCATGTTAATGGAAAAGGCAATAAGTAAAAAGAACCCCTACCCTATCCTCTTGCATAGTTCCTCGACCTTCTTCAAATTGTAGCCAGACATTTTTTCAAAATACAACATACGGTCTTCTAAGTCTGCCAGGACATTTCGTATATTGTAATCCTTGGTATATTTTGAAAATTGCAAAAGAAAAAAAAAAAAAAAAAAAAAAATCAAAAGATGGGACGGTCATGACTGGAACATCTTTGATCATGGGTCAATGAAAGAAGACCTGCACTCAAACAGCAACCACAATTATAACGACAACGAACAAAGTTTTATGTCCGATAACATCAAACCCTTTCCATCAAGAATCAATACTTTGGTATTCGTCATTAACTCTAGTCTGCTCCTAGCAAACTGAACACCATGTTTCTCTTTCTCGCGCAGTCATTGTATTTTCACTGTATCTTACGCCCGTCCGCTTCTTAATGTTACCCTTCTACATATTTTTGAATTTCTTTTTGCTTTCTTCATTTGTATTAACAGTCTTTATGGAAAATTCAACTTACGATGAAAGTAAACAAAGTTTGCTTTAGAAGCGTTGAGGTGTATTGAAAGATACAGAAATAATTTTATTCTCAAACGCATGATAATGCTAATACAGGATAAAATATCCATATATTGCAGAGAAAAAAAATCTTTATCGGCCAACCATGAGACGGCCAGTAACGATTTTTTTCTGCAATATATGAATACTTTATCCTGTTCATGCTCTTGTATTAGCATTATCATGTGTTTGAGAATAAATTCTTTCTGAGTCTTTATGGATTATTTTCCAAAATAAGTGATATAGTTTCAATAAAACTTACTTAGTTTTTACCATTTTTAGGACTTCATCATTGGCTTTATAGTTTATCGATGATATTTTTATCTTCTATATTCTTGCATCTCAGAGGGTTGGAGACTATTCCACAATACTATTGTTGGTACCCATATTTTTATTCCATATAATACATTGTTTCACACATAACACTTTAATAATCCTTTGCTTAATATTTGCGTGAAGCCGAAGTAGTAAACCCCAAAATTTGTCGTCCAATCTCCCTATATGTTTCATTTCTTACTTTTGTGAACTGTTTTGGTTCATCAATAATTCTCTATGATACCCTTTTCTTTTTCAAAATTTGAATAAAAGCAGTTTCCTCGAAATTAATAAAATTAATGTTTGATACTTTTCTTGGAGAAATATATCAACAGCGTCAACCAGACGGAATATATACGGTATTGAAGAAAGGCATACTAAAACTTGTGGGGCATTCGCAAAACTTCGCAAAACTTCAGTCGTTACGGAAGTCGAAATAATACATAGTCATAGGACTACGATTGATCTCAATAAGAGCAGTATCCAATCTGTCCTATTAACAAACCTGGGCAAGGCCCGGATACAAATTTTTTTTTTCCCCACAAGAATTCCGGACCCCCAGTAAAGTACTCACTTGCAAACAGCCAATCAGAGCTCACTTTCACCTTGTCAAGTTAACAAGTGTTGGCATTCAAAATGGCGACCTCCGATTACCATGCGAATCATGTATTGTGCTCTCATTCAGGGGCCAATATCATCGATACTGAACGCATACGCCTGTTAGCGGTTGGTTTGAATTACTATAGCAATCAAAGATAATGTTTTGGACGAATATGAAAGTCCGGAAATTGCTTGAAGGTTTTATAAATGCACTGTTGTCAATATTCTGAAAATAGCACTCAGCCGAGGTCGTCTTTGCTTTTCATATTTTCGGGGTCGATAAATTTAAGTACCAGTTGCGTACTGTAGTCGATCTAATCGACTGGTCCCCTCCCCCAAAATTTCGGGCCTTGTGCCTTGAGTTGAAAAGAATATTTGTAAACGTCTTATGTCTCCGGTAATTTTATTTCATGTAAATAAATCTTATTTAGCTGTTATTTTTAGCACACCTTACAACCACCAATGTTTAATGCCAATGCAACAAACAACACGTTACATGCGATAAACACATTACAATTTTTAACAGAAAGATTTAGAAGAATTAGATGAAAGTTTTCCGGTAATTTTCTTTCATTTAAATAAATGTTTATGTTAATTTAAAAGAGAAAAACAATTTTAAATCCGTGAGCGAGATATTGGCAAATAAATTTTAATTTAAAAGATTTATAAAAAATTTTTTTTATTTAGCTGTTATTTTTAGTACACCTCACAGTCATCTCAATGCTCAATGACAAAAACCTAGGCCATAGCTTCCAAAAGTGGGCGATATCGCCCACCGGTGGGCGATTGGGCAAATTTCTAGAAAACGGTCATTTGAAATTTTGGTGGGCGCTGTGGGTGACAAAGAATTTTTAGAAATCAAGTGTGCATTTAACTAGATCTAGGGATGCCTAGAATAAGGATGCACGTTTATCGATTTGACTACTCGTATTAGATGTCCCTTTGTATTAAAAAAAGCGGATTTGTTTATCGATCGAATATTATTGTCGCACAGTCATTGAGATGGTTGTCATATGTGCTAAAAGTAGCAGCGAAGTAGGCCTAGGCTTTAAATCACGCGACACCACAATTTTTTTCTCTTCTTTTTTTTTTTTTTTTTTGCATAATCCAATGAAGTCCCGCGTGTTGAATACAACTTCGCAAAAATTTCCTGAAAACTCCGAAAATAAAAAAAAGTTATGAGAGGTTGTATGTCGTGCGTAATTCTACGGTTTCATATTAAAACACAAGTGCTATTTTCAGGATGTTGACAAAATGTGCAGTCACGGACAAAATGACAGCTTTGAAATCGTGTTTCTTGACTTCGCCCAGTTATCGAAGAGGTTTTGTCAACCGTCATGCACGAAAATCTCGATAACATTATGAAGATCCCACTTAGTAATAACACGATTTCTCGATGAAATGGCCAACGATATCAAACATCAGCTCATTAATATTCTCCAGCGTTCTGAATTTTCTATACAAGTGGATGAGTCAACTGTTGTGGACAATTAATGTTTGATGATGGTATATGTCGGGTATTTCAGCGAAGACCTTCAACCTTGTGAGGAAATGCTGTTCAGAGATTGCTGTTTGATTCAAAAGGTGCAGCTATTTTTCACATTCTCAAGCCTTTCCTTTTTGGATGTAGTATCCCACTCAGTGATATTTTCGCCTGTGCGTCTGATGAAGCCCCTCCGATGATAGGAAGATACAGAAGTTTTACATCTCTCCTAAAGCGTGAAATTTCCCACCAGATACTAACTGTTCATTGCTTAGCATACCGGCAGCATTTAGTGGCAAAAAATATGAATGGTAGATTGAATGATGCGCTACAATTAGTTATCAAGACTGTAAACAAATTGAAGACCAGTCCCTTGTCTGATCGAATTTTCCGTCAACTCTGTCTAAAAAATGATGAAGACTATACTAAACTCTTACACCATACCCAAGTGCAGCGGCTGTCAAAAGGAAACTGTGTTTTACGCTTTGTTGAACTGTTTCATATAATCACATCTTTCTTTGAAGATGCTCCAGTGTCCGCTTCATTGATGGCTACAAGGTGCAATATCTTTTTTGTTTGTGATATAGTCACGAAAATAAATGATTTGAATAAGTTATTGCAAGGAAACAGAAAAACTCTCGTTGACTGTAAATCATTTATCACTAACTTCATTTCGAAATTGGTGCTGTAGAAGACTAACATGTCAAAATATCAATTCACTCAATTTCCATAACTTGATTCTTTTGAAAGATGAATTGGTTGATGAGGATTTAACTTACATACGGCAACTATTTACAATCACTGCACGATAACATGGTGGAGCGGTTTCAAGATGTTATTTTGCTGAATATTCCAAATTGGCTGGAATCGAACTCAGAATCTTGGGGTTAGAAGCCCGCACTCTCAACCACTACACCATATGCCCCAAGATTCCGAGTTCGATTCCAAGCAGTGACCTGAATAATAATAATAATAATAATAATAATAATAATAATAATAACATCGAAAAATACCTTAGGGATGAGAACCCAGGTTCGAAATTTCCCTAAGACACCTGATGAAGGTTGGAGGGTATATCAGCCGAAACAACAAACAAGATGGGGACAAATATAAATAATGTACATGATTCCTCATCTCTTAAATATAGAACTGTAATATATAAAATAGTTATATGCATAAATATATACAGATATATACATATATTCATGTATACATTACATACATACATACATACATGTATATATATATATATATATATATATATATATATATATATATATACATATATACATACATATATATATATATAGGCATATATATATACATATATACATACATATATATATACACACATATATATATAAATAAATATATATATACATACATACATACACACACATATATATACATAAATACATATATACACACATATATATATACATACGTATATACACACACACATATATATGTGTATATATATATATATATATATATATATATATGTATATATATATATATATATATATATATATATATATATATACATATGCGTGTATACATATGTGTATATGTATACACATGCGTGTGTGCGTGTGCATGTGTAAGAGAGAGCAAGTGAAAGAGAGAGAGAGAGAGGAGGAGGAGAGAGAAGTTTAAATAACCTTCTGTTTGAAGGCTAATGAGCAAATGTATCGTAGAGTAACGTGTTAAGCCAGAGGAAAGATAAACAAGAGAGCGCAAGTGAATGTCACATGAAGAAATATGTGTAGCAGTGGTTGTTTACATTGAATCGCTTACATGGCTGCCGAGTGTAGGTACAGTTATTACAGCCAGGTTATGAAGGGAGAAATAATGTAGGAAATTTTGTTACGAAATCTTTTGCTTTTCGTCAGTCGATTCGAAGAAACATTGTTGCGAAGTGTAATGATTATAACAGTCAATATTTAAGAAAACGTTTGTGATGTTGTTGTTCTTGTATTGGTGTAACTGTTTAAGCCCAGTTCAATATGAATTGAGAAGACCGGTGAGAAGACGTTCGAGACGTGTGATTAACCCATCATTCCTTCGGTTTCTTCGAGGAATGTTACATTATATTGTGTAATTTACCCGCAGGTTTGATTATGAGTGGTGAAAGTATTGCAATTAGAACCATTTGACGCTACCTGTGGGAAAAAGGAACAGAAAAGAAGGGTAGCGAGAAAAGAAATTTATGGTTGGAAGGTCCAGCAGCTGTCAACGAACCTGTGGCAGAAAATTGGTTCAGATATTTCAAAGAAGGTAACACCAGCCACGAAGACAAACCAAGGTAAGGGAGACACTTTGTTGCAGAAGATGAGGTCTTACTTGAAACGATTGAACAACGGCCATGCACAGGCATTCAGACATTGTCGGTAGAACTTGATCCTTCATAAAGCACCGTTAATCGAAACCATTATAAGGTCGGATTTGTAAACAGACACTTTCGAGAAGCCCCTTATGAACTGACCAATCACCAGGCTCAACGACGAGTGACTGTTTGCAGCGAGTATATGATGCTTTGAAAGCCCGCTACTCGGAATTGGTCAATCGAAGACGCGTATCCCTATAGTACGACAATGTTCCAGCACACACTGCTGTGAATGTAACCAAGAGCAAACTTGAGGGGCTGGAAATGCTCTCACCCTGCTTACAGTGCAAACCTTGTATCATCAGATCATCACCTTTTCTGAGCCATGGATCAATTTTTAGCACAAACGGAAGAACAAGAACGTGAACGAGGTTCAAAACGGGTGCTGGGAGGTTTTTGCCTCTACACCAGCCAAAATGGTGTAAACGTGGAATTCACCTTTTGGCACAACGATGGCAACAGACCAAAGAATATGATGGGATGTATTTTAATGAATAAACACTCTTCGTATGTACTTTGTTTGAATTATAAATTAAAGCTTGAAATACGAAGAAACACATCTAGATATATGTATATACATATATATATATATATATATATATATATATATATATATATATATATATATATATATATATATATATATATATTTGTATGCATGTGTGTATGTTATCTTTGACCCTCTCTCTTTCACTTATTCATTCAATGCATCTATCAATCTGTCTCTCTTTCTCTCCTTCTGTCTCTCTCTCTCTCTCTCTCTCTCTCTCTCTCTCTCTCTCTCTCTATCTATCTATCTATCTATCTATCTATCTTGCTTGGAGGATAGATAGCTACCTGCATAGGAGCTTATTTCCGTTTATATACGTGTCTACTAGCTTACCTGACTGACAGTCTGTCCCTCTGTCTTTGTAAGTTTGTCCCTGTCTGAACTATTCACTCGTTCATTCATTCATTCATTCATTCATGATTTTCTTACTGAATAATAGTGCATCAGACAGTATCTTTGCGATATATGACCTTGTGAACTATGTCAATCGGAATTTGGAAAAGACTAGCTGTCTATGCTATCCCTTGATCAGGTCAAAGGGTCACCCAAACACACAAGCAAGCAAAAAATTCACCCGCACAGATACAGGCACAACAGTGCAGCTAACTTACGATCCCGTTTACATAGATCATCACACACACACACACACACACACACACACACACACACCCGACGCCTGTGCAGCCCCGAAGAACATTCATATTAAATACAAAGATGCAGAATACGTTTACACTGGTGGAAATTAGACACTTATTTGTGCCTCACACCGTTACTCACGTGCTCTTGCTTTCATTCTATCCGTCTTCCTCTCTCTCTCTCTCTCTCTCTCTCTCTCTCTGTCTTTCTCTCTGTCTTTCTCACTCGCTTTGTCGTCCTGCCCCTGTCTCACTCTAAACATATATACTGACCTGCGTAGATGTGAATAATCATGTGTAAATGCCTGTGTGTTATCGAGCCACGCCCACATTTCATCAACAACGCTACGAAATAAAAAATAAAGCTATGTGCAATAGCGCAGTCATTTGACTGCGGCCATGCTGGAGCACCGCCTTTAGTCGAACAAGTCGACCGCAGGACTTATTCTTTGCAAGCCAATTACTTATTCTATCGGTCGTCATTGCCGAACCGCTATGTTACGGGGACGTATACACACCAACATCGGTGTCAAGCGATGGGGTGGTGGTGGTGGTGGTGGTGATGGGGAACAAACACAGAAACACACACACATACATGCACACACACACACATACATGCACACACACACACATACATGCACACACACACATATACATGCACACACATACATACACACACATATATACGACGGGCTTCTTTCAGTTTCCGTCTACCAAATCCACTCACAAAGCTTTGGTCGGCCCAAGGCTAGAATACAAGACACTTGCCCCAGGTGCCATGTAGTGGGACTGAACCCGGAACCATGTGGTTGGGAAGCAAGCTTCTTGCTACACAGCCACGCATGCGCCTATAATAACTTTCATTTCACATTTTCAACTGTCGAATATGACAAATATTTCAAAGCATAATTTTAAACCACGCATGCGCGCACACCCCCATACACGCATACACGCATACACACAGACACACCCACACACTCTCACACATATATAAGTATGCATCCATATGTCCAGATGTGCGTGTGTTCCGTTTGTCCCGCTGGTCTCGATAACTGATGAAGAGTTGGCCATCATCCACGTCTGTTTCTCGTTTGTTTTTGCATTTATTATGCGTTTTTCAAACATATTATATCTATCTATCTATCTATCTATCTATCTATCTATCTATCTATCTATCTATCTATCTATCTGTCTATCTGTCTATCTATCTATCTATCTATCTATCTATCTATCTATCTATCTATCTCTTCTCACGGACGTGCTTTCACATTGGCTGCGAAGGTAAACGTTTATTTGACCTTTTACTGTCCACATTTTGTTGGAATTTTTAAATAATTTTGTTGCGAAGCACCTAGGCTTCATTTGTGTGTATTTTCAAGTGCAGGAATTGACCCCCCAGGGGCAGTTTCGGCCCTAGCAAAATACAAAAATTTCCTTCTTGACATTTGAAAAATGTCGAGAATCATAATTTTGGAACGCTTGTCTTGTTCTTTTGACAAGCATTTCCCGAGGCTTCAGATGCCAGAAGAGAAAAAAGAACAGAATAGCGCGTGCTCATGCAGTGACAGGAACGCAGTTGCTGTAAACGTCACAAAGACTGTGAGTACAGCTACTAACAGCCCTCTCACCACCACCACCACCACCACCAACACCAACAACAAAAACAAAACTGTAACCAAGGTTACAAAACCATGCGTAAAAACCGTCACAAATGTCTCTGACGTAAGCACCATTGCTGCTGACGCCATCATCACCACCACCAACGACAACAACAACAACAACGACAACAACAACAACAACAGCAACAACAAGGAAGTAAAGTTATCGGCCGTCAGCAATGACACCATCACCTGTTCAACAAACTCTGCTGCCACTACCACCACCTTTGAACCAGGCAGTACATACACCAACATAAACAAAAATATCTGTGCGTGGCTTAGGGTCCCCTTGGAAACAAGGGTACCTCTTAAATGACATCAAGTCACACAATTTGGATATCATAGCCATTAGTGAGACCAGACTCCATGAACCGCGGGCCCTAAAGTCCATGTTTGGCGGACAGTTTAACATTTATTTTTCTCCCTGTCTGCCGAGGATGGGCGGTAGTGGCACGGCGGTTCTTTTTCGCAAGAGTCTGGATCTCCAAGTAAAGACGATATTTACGGACCCGGAGGGTAGACTGGTTGTCCTAGATGTGGACGGCAGCGATGGAGGCGCTTTTCGGTTGCTGGCAGTTTATGTGCCTCCTTTAACAGGTCGGTCAGACTTCTTTCGACGTCTAGAAGTATTCCTGGGAACGTCTCGTCCCTTACTTTTAGTGGGGGATTGGAATGCTACCTTGGACACGCATCTAGACTACGTGGGGAGTGACAAAACTAGAAGGGGTTGCAAAGGCCTCATAGACCTGCTCAGACGCTTCCAGTTGTCTGACAGGTACCGACTCGACCACCCAAATGTGCCAACGTGGACTTGGAGCAACCGCATTGGGTCGTCGAGATCGTATCTAGATAGGATAGTGTGTAGGACAAGAGATAGAGATAGTTTAGGATGTCCACAGTTCCACATAGTCAGCTACACGGATCACAAACTTGTGACGTGTACGCTAGACTTAGATAAGGCACATAGGCAGGGTCCCGGTTACTGGAAACTAAACGCGTCTTTCCCGTCGAGACAGGTTTTCAGAGACCGGATTAGCACGTTAGTAAAGAGGGCTTTGACGGGAGCCATCGTCAACAACAAATGGTGGTTTGCCCTCAAGAGAGCAGTAAGGGCGGAAGCAATAAGGTATAGCAGGGCACTAGCTGTAGAGAGGAACAGAGAAGAGGGGGAGCTAGTGATAAAGTTAGAAGAAGCATTGCGAAGTGGCATCGCATCCGACGTTTTAGCGGCGAGGTTGGCCCTCGACCAACACTTCAATGCTAAACACGAAGGGTGTGCTGTCAGGGCAAGGATGCGTGCTCTGAGGAATGAAGGTGTTGGAGCCGCACGAGAGGCCCGGGTGGCGGAGGCGCAGAGGGGTAACAGAGCCACCATCCGGTCTCTGGTAGACGAACAGGGGCGCGAATTGCTCGAGCCGAGCAAGATGTGCGAGGCGTTTCAGCGGCATTTTGCCCGACTGTTCGGGAGGAGTGGCGAGCGAGAAGGCAGGGTGGACTTTAGTGCCTACCTGCACAGCTTGCCACGACTCTCGGCAAGAGAGGCGGAGTGCTGCGAAGGGGTCATCACGGCGGAGGAGGTGAGGGACGCGATGGCGGGTTGCTCGACGGACAAATCTCCGGGTTTGGATGGTCTGCCCTACGAGCTTTACAACTGTATGCCAGACTTGTTTGGAGAAGTCTTGGCGGTCGTGTACTGCAACTGGCAGCAGAACGGGAGCATTCCCGGTTTTGTGAGCCGAGGAGCGGTAACGCTGCTGAAGAAAGATCCAAACAAGGGGGACGCCATAGATAACTTTAGGCCCATCACTCTGCTCAATGCAGACATGAAAATTTTGGCCAAGGTGTTAGCCAAGCGGTTGGCGCTTGTCATCGAGAAACTGGTCGGCACGGAGCAGACGTGCGCCGTGCCGGGCCGGAGCATCCATGACAACCTCCATCTGATGCGCTACATCATAGAGAGGGTAGTTAAGGAACCTGGCATGGGTGGGGCCCTGATCAATTTGGATCAATCCAAAGCTTTCGATAGGGTAGACCATCGATACTTGGAGGCCGTCCTCGAAGCGGCCGGCTTCGGTCCCGTTTTCCGCGGCTGGATGGCTGCCTTGTACACAGGCATCCGTTCGGTTGTTCGCGTTAATGGACGTCTATCGGGACCCTTCGACATTGCACGTTCGGTTCGTCAGGGATTCCCCCTGTCGCCGCTCGTGTACGTATTGACTCTCGAGCCACTACTGCGGAAGCTGGCGACGCTGAGGGGCATCCCGCGAGAACTGGGGTGCGGGACGAGCGTGTCGGCATACGCGGACGACGTCACTGTCATAGCGTCTAGCCACGAGCACATCGAGCTTGTCGGCGAGACGCTGAAAGACTACGAAGCGGTGACGGGAGCGAAAATCAACCGGGATAAGTCGGTGGGTTTGCTGCTCGGCACCTGGAGAAGCAAGCCCATACCGTCCGGCAGCGCCTCAGTAGTGGGACGCTGGACGGACGGTCCGGTCAAGTTGCTCGGAGTCTGGTTCGGTCCGGACCTGCAAACGGAGAAGAACTGGGACGAGATAACGAGTAGGGTGGCCACTCTCTGCCGGCAATGGTCCGAGAGGAAGCTGTCCCTAAAAGGTCGGGCGGAGGTGGCGAACGCGTACATCGCGTCCGTCATCGAATACCGCCTGACCGTCGTGCCTTGTCCCGATCGCGCCATCACCGAAATGGAGCGCATCCTCTTCCGCATTTTGTGGAAAGGAAGCGTTCCGATGGTGAGGCGATCCGTTTGTTGCCAACACCCGCTGAAAGGAGGGCTGGGCATGCCGTGGTTGATGATGCGCAGACATGCGCTGAGACTGCGACATCTCCGGCTCTACATAGACGACGGTGAGCAGGTGTGGTCGCCGTTTGTGCGACGCGCTTTCCCGCAGCTCGTCTCCATGACCGAGCTGCAGTCGTGGATCAAAAAGAGGCCGAGGAATGGCGAATGGCACCGTGAGTGTCGCGTTGCTCTGCAACAACTTTGCCGTCCCGGGTCGACCTTGAGCGGCTGCATCACAACGAAGTCATTCTATAGGGGATTAGTGGAGGGCAGGTACGACGACGATCTCGGGGCGAACCTGGGCGTCGACGAGGAATACCTGACCCGCCTGTTCAGGACGACTTTCGGACCGGGACCTATGGACAACTTCCAGAGATCCCAGGCCTGGCAGTGTTACCGAGAGGCGCTACCCGTTCGGGATAAGCTCTATAGACACGGCTCGCGAAATGCGGGGCCGACCTGCCCGAGATGCGGTCAGAGCGATGAAACCGTTCTGCACGCACTCGTGCAGTGTCCAACCATTTCGGAGCTGTGGGCTTATGTCGAACGACTGCTGTCGCGTGTGGGACGAGTCGGTTTAACAACCGAGTCTATCGTCAATATCGTCACGCCTCCTTCCTTTAAACGGGAAGGAAGAGCTGTATTTATCGTACTTGTGGCTATGCATCTGGTGGACACGTCTGAAAGGATTAGAGACAAATACTTTCCTCTCTGGTCAATCTCTCATCAACTTTTTCAAGTATCACTTGAAAAGGAAGGTGAGAGTAGAGAGGCAAGTGTTGTCTAGCAAATGTTTCGAAAAAAGATGGATACATGTAGCAAGAATGGCACGTATAAATGACGAAGCCACCTTGACCATGATTCTATAAAACGTTTAAAAATTTTGTAAACAGAGAGTTACTCACGTTTCTTGCTTAAATAAAAGAAATTTTATTTAACAAACTGTGACGCTAAAGACCGAGGTTACCGTGGTCTTTTCGTAGGTTTTTCTTTCCACGGATAACCTCCCCATTTATTGGGAATTTTTTGTATTATTTCGTATTTTTTGTAAATACCCCAAACGTTTTGCGATGTTTTTTTTCATCGTTGTCCCCACTTTTGTTTTTTTTTCTGCTTTGTTTTCGACCCCCTCGAAAAGAAAAACTCTACATTTGTATTTTGTCCCCTCTGTGTTGAGCCCTGTGTGGCTAATAAAGAAACCTATCTATCTATCTATCTATCCGTCCGTTAAGTTTTTGTCTAGTTTCCCGTTTGCTCGACTTTCGTCTTTTTATCCTTGTTGTGTTCTGTTGTACTCTTTCGCCCCAACTTTCTCTCACTCTTTCTTCCTGTTTCTTGAGTAATGCTGCGATGGACTGGCGTCCCGTCCAGCTGGGGGGAACACATACGCCATAGAAACCGGGAAACCGGGCCCATGAGCCTGGCTAGGCTTTAAAAGAGCGCATAAATAAAATAAAAAATATATACACGTGTGTAAGGCGGCGAACTTAGCAGAAACGTTAGCACGTCGGGCGAAATGCTTAACGGTATTTCGTCTGCCGTTACGTTCTGAATTCAAATTCCGCCGAGGTCGACTTTACTTTTCATCCTTTCGGGGTCGATAAATTAAGTTCTAGTTACGTACTGGAGTCAATGTAATCGACTTACCCCTTCTCCTAAATTTCAAGCCTGGGACCTTTAGAAGAAAGAACTACTACTATTATTATTATTATTATTATTATTATGATTATTATTATTATGATTATTATTATTATTATTATTGAGTGAGAGAGCAGTGCATGCCATCAAAGTGACACTGGGGTACAAATATACGAAGCCCATTGTACCCATCATGACTACCCGTCTGATAAGGGTACACCAGGCACATGCATCACAACCATATGTGCGTGACATGGTGATCTCATATCAAGATAAACAGTGCATGACCTCGCAAGTGGGGCCCAGTTAGAATTTTCTTCAGGTCGAGTAGCCCATTCCGCTCAAAAGATCCCTGAATAAGGTTTGTTTAAGGATGTTAAGCAAAATACTCATGTTTCCAAAGGTGAATTATCCAAACCCCAAAGAATTCCTCTCAGCACATGGCTATGATGCTCCCCCACTACTTCTGCTCATGATCAGAGATGCACATATCGTCAGCCACCAAGGGACATGCTCAACTGGTTAAGGTCAAACAACTGACAAGCAAATCTGTGGTATTGAGCAGAATATTTGCTGTAGCCTCAAGACAAAACAATGTACATGATAACACTTCCAATCGATTAAGATCAGAAGCCATGAGAGTTACTGCCTGGTACTGCATCCGGGCATTATTATTATTATTATTATTATTATTATTATTATTATTATTATTATTATTATTTTTTTTTTTTTTTTTATTGGCTTCAGCAAAAGCAGCAGCGGCAGTCATAGCAGCAGTACAATAAATTGAACATGTCCTGACCTTAACCTATTTTCAATAAATTCTATCCAATAAATTTTTTTTCAATCTATCGCATTTATTATAATTATTACGTACTTTTACTCTATCCTTAATTCAATCACCATGAGTCATCATTAATCCTCATGAATCACCATTAACCATCAACATTTACCGAACAAAGCGAGCGCGTGCATTACTTTGTTGATTCTAAACGCATAATTATATTTAATTTGTTCTCAACAGGTTTTCATCTGTATATTTAATTATCCGTACCTTCCGGCGACTGTTTTGCGATACCGTCCTAGGTCAGTGCAAAGTACCAGACATTCATTGTGTTGTATTCAAATAGCTCAAGGCGGAGAAAGGTCAGATGACAATTTAATAATTTGTTTGTATTAATATCGTCTTTATATCGTTCTCAGAAAAGAATAAAACGTTTAAATTTTCGCAGAGATTTGAACACTGAATGGGTGATACTTAATTTTCACTTACGTTCAAAATGTTTAAATGCAATAAAAATTTCGAGTAGGTTTTTCAGTCTGAGAGCAATGGACATTACTCAAATCTCTCCTCAGGCATCTGAGCAGAACGGCTGGGATGGGGGAATGGCAGAAAAAAAAAGAAAAAAGAGAAAAAAAAAATGCACAGAAGAGGAAATTTGCTCAAATTTTCCGTTTAGTTTAACAAGCGTAAGTTACCACCTACATATCCACTGGTACACACACACACATGCATGCACACACGCATACGCACACACACGCGCGCGCGCGCACACATACACAGACATACACATGCACAAACACACACACACGAACACACACACAAGCACATACACTCATACACACACACGCACACACATACACACACAGAAACACACACACAAACACATATACACACAAACACACACACATACACACGCGCGCACGCACAAACACACACATGTAAATATTCTTTTACTTTTTACTTGTTTCAGTCATTTGACTGTGGCCATGCTGGGGCAGCGCCTTGAAGAATTTTTAGTCAAATGAATCGGCTCCAGTATTAATTCTTGTTTTTATTTTTTAAGCCTGTCGGTCTGTAAACAGACCAACACCGGTTGTCAAACGGTAGTAGGGGACAAACACAGACACACATCCACACACACACATACATACACACACATACACACGCATATATGTACGACGGGTTTCTTTCAGTTTCCGTCTTCCAAATCCGCGCACAAGGCTTTTGTTGGCCCGAGGCTATAATAGAAGTCACATGCCTAAGGTGCCACGCAGTGCCTTCATTTAGCAACAGTTCCACCACCACCACCACCACCACCACCACCACCACCAACAACAACAACAACAACAACATCAACCCTATCTCAGAACTGCAAAATATCCGAATTAAAATGGTATAAGTTTACTTGTTAGCATAAAACTTCTTTTCTTTTCTACTTCTTTTCTTTTCTACTTCTTTTCTTTTCTACTTCTTTTCTTTGGTCAAATCATTTTGTTCTATTATAGTTGCCGGAAATATCTCTTGGGAATGGTCTTAGAGAAAATATTGGCCGTTAATCCAAGAGAAAATTCAGACGTCTTCCTCCGCTAAACGTAAATAAGTCTAGGCCCCAAATACCAGTTTTATAAGCCAACGTAGCTTGTGAAGAAATTATGAACTCCCACTCGAAAAAAATATTAAAAGCAAAAAAAAAAAAAAAAGCAAAGACAAGAAAAACATCTTAAGACTAATATGGAATCTTGTACTTGAATGCACAATTAGACAAACAGACAGACGTGAACAAGTACAGACTCAATCTTTTTTTAGGAATCGAGATAATATCACTTTAACACAAATACTCACTCACATTTCATTCATTATTTTTTTTCAATTTCTTTCTTTCCTTTTCACTTTCTATCTGTGTATTTCTCACGAACACAGGCACACACAAACACAAACGCACACACCTCTCGCAAGCAAAAATATCTACGTAATATATTGTTCTTAGCACTTCAAAGGGGAAAAGCCAAATTACTTAACGAAACACTTATTGACTACGATTGCTTTCAGGTCAGCAGTCACTTGAGATGTGACGTAAAGCATTTTGTTCACTAAAGTGTTTTAATAACAACAACAACAACAACAACAACAACAACAACAACAACAACAACAACAATAATAATAATAATATTACATCTTTCTAATTGATGTATCAATACCAGCAGATGACAACATTTCTCTAAAAGAAATAGAGAAACTTTCAAAATGCAAAGACCTGGAAATAGAGGTAACTCGAATGTAGAATCTAAAAACAGAAACAATTCCTATCATAGTAGGTGCCTTAGGTATAATAAAAAAAAATATTCAGACAAATGCATAACAAAAACACCAGGACTTACAAATATATATAACATACAGAAAATTGCACTACTGGGCACTGCACACATCCTACGCAAAACACTTTCAATACAGTAACCATAAGAGCATCATAGCAAACCACAGCACATACCCAAGGCGCACAGAGCTGCGCTTGGTAGTGAAGTGAAAGCACGTTATAAAAATAAAATTACTGAATAATAATAATAATAATAATAATAATAATAATAATAATAATAATAATAATAATAATAATAATGATGATGATGATGATGATGATGATGATGATGATGATGATGATGATGATGATGATGATGATGATAATAATAATAATAATAATAATAAGAAGAAGAATCAACTACCAACGTGGCTGAAAAGAATTCAGCTACCAACATGGCTGAAAAAGATTGGTGCAAGTGCGAAGGTAGAACACCTACAAAAACCAGCATTGCTTGGAACTGGAAGAATTCTTCGCAGGGTTCTTGAAGCATGACCAGTAAACAAGTGTTACCTTAGTTACCTTAGCTGTGGACAGCTGACACTTACCATCATATTCAGCAAAATAAGCTGTGAGTTTTCATATAATAATAATAATAATAATAATAATAATAATAATAATAATAATAATAATAATACAATCCCTTAAAATTTGAAATAGGAAGAATTTGGAGAATGCGAACAGTAAAGGTGGTACCTATAATAATTGGTGCGTTGGGAGCAGTAAGGCAAGATAATAGACAAATAGCTGAAGGAGATTGACATAAAATACCCGGTGGAGCTCCTATAGAAAGTTTGTCTCTGAGGGACAGCAGGGATTATAAGGAGGGTCCTAAGTGCTTGAAAGACTACTGAAAATTTGTGGATACTTAGGGTTACAGGCACATAACCACATAATCCCTACCAAAAATAAGACCGAACCTGAGACAAATCAAAATAATAATAATATGCAGTACCAGGCACTGGCTATCATGGCTTCTGATCTCACTCAACTGATTAGAAGTGTCATCATGTATGTCTTGTCTTGATATAAAAGGGGACTTCAGCAGATTTTCTGCCCAGTGCTACAGATTTGCTTGTCACTTGTTTGACCTTAACCAGTTCAGCATATCCTTTGATGGCTGACGAAATGTGCATCTCTGATCACGGGTAGAAGTAGTGATGGAGTATCATAGCCATGTGTCGAGAGGAATTCTTTGGGGTTTGAATAATTCACCTCTGGAAAACATGTGTGTTTCGTTCAACATCCTTAAACAAACTATATTCAGGGACCTTTTGAGCGGGATGGGCTACTTAACTTGAAGAAAATTCTAACAGGGCGCCACCTGCAAGGTCATGTGCTGTTTATCTTGATATGAAATCACCATGTTGCGCACACATGGTTGCGATGCATGTGCCTGTTGTACCCTTATCAGACGGGTAGTCATGATGGATATACTGGGCTTTATGTATTTGTACCAAATTATAAACAAATTTGTACCAAATTATAAACAAAGTCTGAATAACTAGTTTCTCTGCCCGAATCTCCCATATCGTTAGCATCTTAATTTATTGCATTTTAAGAAGGTCATTAGACCAAAATAGAAATGTTAAGCGCAGTGAAGTAGCGAGATATCACATCTATGATCTTAATAATCTGATTAAATCAGATGAAAATAGGTATATAATATTTAGCTTGATTGATGTGCACCGTAGAATGGAAGTAAACAGTGGTGAGATTTTTCTACTTTATTTCTGCCATTTGTTGAGAAGTTTCGGAGAATTGTAAACCATGAAAAATTCCCGTTAGTTGTTAAAATGCTTTGAGAATGTTTTGGTTTAGTCATAGAGCATGATGCCACCATAACACCATATCTTTAGAGTCATGCATGGACAATCCCATGACAGAAGATACTGTCATGCATGGACAAACCCATGGCAGAAGATACTGTCATGCATGGACAAACCCATGGTAGAAGATACTGTCATGCATGGACAAACCCATGACAGAAGATACTGTCATGCATGGACAAACCCATGACAAAAGATACTTTGTCCATAGTCTAGAGAAATACTTATTTTATCAAATAACTGTTTATTGTGAACTTTAAAAAAATATATCCATTGTGGTTATTTACATTATTTACATTTGATGGATATTTATCCTCATCTTGTTTGTTGTTAATACAATTTCGAAGCTGGGTTCTCATTCCTAAGGTATATTTCCGATGTTGTTGTTATTATTATTATTTTATGTTTGACTTTTGTTTTGCATTTGTACAAGTTGGATCCAAGTCTCACCCAGAGACCTCAAGAGACAACAAGTTAGAAGTTCATGTAGGTGTTATGCCTAGGGTACCATATATTTGGATTTGTTAGATTTATCTGTAGGGAAATATATGGCATGGTAAAAGGCTGTAAGAACTTCTTTATTATCTTCCCTAGACCATTTTTCATTCTTTTTCTTTTGGTTATTTGATGACGAGCATGGATGGCCATCTGTTGGAATATTCCTGTTGTGGGGTACTTCCAGCTCCTGTGTGTCGGGAAGATTTGAACCAGTAGCAGATTTCTCGACTCGGATCTGGTTCATTATCCGAGTAAGTGGTTCTTTATAATCCGGTCTATGACCATTTCGGTTTGTATTTTGTTTTATTAACAGTGAGGCATAACAAGCTTCGACGTTGACGCTAGGGGACGGATCTGTCTGTTTAGGGTAAATTTTTTGAGACAACACCGTCTCCGAGCTCTCGTGACGTAGCTTCTTAAGGCTAGCAGATCTATTTCGAGTAAGTGGCCCTTTGTGATTCGGTCGACGACCAATCTGGTTTGTGATCTGCTTTGTTATCATTGAGGCATGACGAGCTTTGGCGTTGACATTAGGGGACGGATTTGTCTGTTTAGGGTCAGTTTTTTGAGACAACACCGTCACCGAGTTCTCAGCATGTAAACATTGCTCGTAGCGTAGTTTTTTATTATTATTATTATTATTATTATTATTATTATTATTATTATTATTATTATTATTATTATATGCCCGTGGGCATATGGCGTAATGGTTAAGAGCGCGGGCTACTAACCACAAGATTCCGAGTTCGATTCCAAGCAGTGACCTGAATAATAATAATAATAATAATAATAATAATAATAATAATAATAATAACAACAACAACAACATCGAAGAATACCTTAGGAATGAGAACCCAGGTTCGAAATTTCCCCAAGACACCTGATGAAGGCTGGAGGGTATATCAGCCGAAACATTGTGTTAGCAACAAACAAAATGAGGACAAATATCTGTCAAATGTAAATAATGTACATAATTCCTCATCTCTTAAATATAGAACTGTATTATCTTTGATGATCGTTCTTTTTTATTCAAATATTCTTTTCTACTCTAGGTACAAGGCCCGAAATTTTGAGAGAGAGGGCCAGCCAATTAGATCGACCCAGTGTGCAACTGGCACTTAATTTATCGTCCCCCAAAAAGATGAAAGGCAAAGTTGACCTTGGTAGAATTTGAACTCAGAACATAAAGACAGACGAAACACCGCTAAGCATTTCACCCAGCGTGCTAACGTTTCTTATTTCTTTATTGCCCACAAGGGGCTAAACATAGAGGGGACAAACAAGGACAGGCAAAGGGATTAAGTCACTTACATCGATCCCAGTGCGTAACTGGTACTTAATTCATCGACCCCGAAAGGATGGAAGGCAAAGAGAACGTAACGGCAGACGAAATACCGCTAAGCATTTCGCCCGGCGTGCTAACGTTTCTGCCAGCTCTCCGCCTTTGATTATTCAAATATCGAATCAAGAAATAACTATTAAGTTTCTCTAACCAACTATTTCTTGGACTAAGTTTGAAGAATCTTTATTTCCGTTACCTTTTTTTCAGTTGACAGTTCGTCGTGTTTTACGAAGAATCGCTGATCAAACGATGCGACACGAATTTATACTGGGAAAGAAAAGAACAGTTTTAATGTTTGTTTGTTTGTGTGTGTATGTGTGTGTATGTGTGTGTGTGTGTGTGTGTGTGTGTGTGTGTGTGTGTGTGTGTGTGCGCACGTGTAGAAAGAGGGGTATCTTATTGAAGTAACTCTCAACTGTGTCAATCTTACCTTAAAGAGACAGGAACTGGAGCAGGGAAATATAAAAAAAGTAAAATGAATCGGATACTTCAATGAATTAAAAATGAAAAAGGATCAAAGAAACGTTTTTTATTTCTTATGAACCTAGCAAAAAGTCACTTTGTAATTGAAAACCCTTGGAAATGCTATACTTTTTATCTTTGAAAGACAGGAGTTTAGACTGGGAGATGTAATTCTTGATGTATTTTTAAACTTTTATTTCATTTCTTTTTTCAATTAAAAGCAAACAGCCAATCTCTTTCATTATTACTGGGAAATTATACTGCATAATTTTTTTTTTCTATATCAAAAGCATAATTCGATAAACATTTCTTATTTTTGTTGTTGTTTAGTTCTGGTTTTGTAGTCTTCCTCTGCAAAATACGAGAACTGAGTCGCAATCCGCTGAGTCAATACGGAAATATCCTGCTGTCGACATTACAGGAAACGAGGCACTTGATAATGAATCTCATTCAAAACTATAGACAGCTGCAAATTGACAAAAAAGAACGCATACAGGTTACACACACACTCACACACACACACACACACACGCACGCACTCATTACAAAAGGATTGTAGCCCATTCCCGAGTCATAGAGATCTATAGGGTCGGTTTCCCAGGGACGCCGGTCCATTTGCAAGACTACTCATTCTTATCAGCTGAGTGGAGTGGAACAATGTGAAACGAAGTGTTTTGCTCAAGGACACAACACGTCGCCCGATCCAGGAATCGAAACCATATTCTTAGGATCCTAAGTCCAACACCCAAACCACTAAGCCGCGCTCCTCCATTCACGCTCATTATGGATTTCCCTGTCTTTCGACGACGAAGTGTTCCATCAACTGAACTCTCTGTTCAATGAATTAGCGTGTAAGTGGTTGAGTGTTCCTCAGACGTGTGGACACTTAACATAATTCTTAGAAAGAATTACTATAACAATCTGACTTGCGTGTACCATTTAATTACTGGTATAAACTATCTAACAGGTTTCCACAGTTTTATTTACTCAATTTATTTGCATACATGCATGCATACACTCATATATATACATATATGTATATATTTGTACACCTCTGGTACATTGAGCTTCGCATAGAATTCTACAAGCTTTTCATCGGAATCTTATTTAGCTACGTACATACATACATACATACATACATACACACACACATACATACACACATACATACATGCATACATACATGCATGCATGCATACACACACACACACACACACACACACAAACACATACATACATGCATACATACACACACATACATACATACATACATACATACATATATACATACATACACACACACATACATAGTGTATACATACATACATACCATTTGTTAAGGTCGAAAAGAATTTTCACAAGCTGTTACTCGATGAGCTTCGCATGATTGTTCGTCACACATTTGCGATAAACACACACACACACACACACACACACACACACACACACACACACACACACACACACACACACACAGAGAGTAACGTCTGCAATATCTGAGGATTAACTTTCTTGACTAAACTATAATTAATATTTTATCAATGAGTAATTAAAAAAAACTAAAAAATACGTAAGAACCGAGATATCATCTTAAAAACTTGAACGAAATAGGACAGTGGAACATTCCATGTAACCAGGGAGTTCCCTCATCAACTGCTATTTGGATTTCCCCATCTTCAAAACAAATATACTCTAATGCTGTTGGGGAATTTATAAACATAACTGGATTAAAATACGCAAAAACACGTATGAATATTTATATATAGGCGCAGGGGAAGCTGTGTGGTAAGAATATTACTTCCCAACCACATGGTTCCGGGTTCAGTCCCACTGCGTGGTACTTTGGGTAAGTGTCTTCTACTATAGCCTCGGGCCGACCAAAGCTTTGTGAGTGGATGTGACAGATGGAAACTGGAAGAAGCCCGTCATACACACACACACACACACACACACCCACACATATATTCCTTTATTTGTTTCAGTCATTTGACTGCGGCCATGCTGGAGCACCGCCTTTAGTCGAGCAAATCGACCCGTGGACTTATTCTATGTAAGCCTAGTACTTATTCTATAGGCCTTTTTTGCCGAACCGCTAAGTTACGGGGACGTAAGCACACCAGCATCGGTTGTCAAGCGATGTTGGGGGACAAACACACACACACACACACACACACACACACACACACACATACATACATGCATGCATGCATGCATGCATGCATTCATACATACATACATACATACATACATACATACATACATACATATATACATACGACGGGCTTCTTTCAGTTTCCGTCTACCAAATCCACTCACAAGGCTTTGGTCGGCCCGAGGCTATAGTAGAAGACACTTGTGCAAGGTACCATGCAGTGGGACTGAACTTGGAATCATGTGATTGGTAAGCAAGCTACTTGTGTGTAGGGAAATCAAAAATAAAAGAAATAAAAAGCAAAAACGGTGGGAAAAAAAGAAACAAAATCCCCCCAAAAATGGAACTGAATGTATTGGGTTGACAGCGTGCTAACGTTTCTGCCAGCCGCCGCCTTAGTAGCTGTAAATATTCTTTTCTACAAGGCCCGAAATTTTGGGTGAGGGGGACAGTCGATTAGATCGACCCCATTATGCAACTGGTACTTAAGTTATCGACACCGAAAGGATGAAAGGCAAAGTCGATCTCGACGGAATTTGAACTCAGAACGTAAAGACAGACGAAATACCGTTAAGCATTTCGTCCGGCGTGCTAACGATTCTGCCAGCTCGACGCCTTAGTAGCAGTAAATACGGGGATCGATTTGTGTCGGTCTTGTTTTGTCACCTTCTGGAAGAAATCTGCTGTGTTCAGACCTGAAAAATGATGAGCTCCTCCACATTTAATACATCCAAGTCGAGCCATGTAACAGTTTCTCCACGACTTCATTAGGAGTTGAGTGCCCTCCCCCCCCCCCCATCTCCATCATACACAAAATATTTGATAAATAATTCATGAATGTTAATTATTAGTAAATTTTTCGCTTCATGGAGAGTGGAAATATATATTTTCAACATGAGCAACACAACACAGTGGATATTAGAATTGCGTTTATAAAAGATATTGACGTACAATAGCTTTCAATACAATTGCTAACGTACATTGTCAGTCAACAGTAGACTCAACTTATCACTTCACAGATTTAGATTGAATAGATTGTATACAGAAGAATTTAGTTAAACAATATTAATCTGGGATAGGGGGAACGGGTGGAAAAAGAAAAAAATGTAGGCTGAAAAGAAAAACAAGAAGTAAAAGAAAGAAAATTTAGAGAAAGAGAAGAGAAAAGAATGAAAAAGGGCAAAGTTGAGAGTGGCAACCCGATATATGAAACGCTTAGTGAACCATCATCTCAATACACAAATGAAATCACAAAGTAAATCTACGTTGAAATTCTACTAACCTATATTTTCAAATCAGATTAAGTGTGTAAACGATAAGCGTGATTTTGACCTTCACGAAATCCCTACACGTTGAGGGCTTCTATTTTATGAGTTGTAGAGTTGTAAGAAAAATGCATGCATGTATGTATGTCTTTATTCAGTTTATTTCAAGATTTCTTGCCATTAGCGAAAGAAGCGGTTTCTAACCTAGATCCAAGGTTCCTTCGTTGGAATTTCAACATCAACAACAGGGTATCTTTGTATGTATGTATGTATGTATGTATGTATGTATGTATGTATGTGTGTATGTATGTATGTATGTATGTATGTATGTATGTATGTAGGAATGTGCAGATTTGTATGTTTTATGTATGTATTCCCATGCATATAGTTACATATCTAAATATGCTCATATATATTTAAATGATAAACTTTTGGAAAGTTTTACAGATTTTTACAGTTCCAGTGATGGATCGGATGTGGTCTTCGAATTAGCTTTATCCTTTCTGGTTTTGAGACATCCAAATTTCTCAAGATTGGTATTTAGGCAGTGTGTTACATATCCCAGGGCCCCAATAATTACAGGTATAAACCTGAACTTGCAATCTGAATAGAGTAACTGCAGATTTCTCAACAGTTCAGCATAGGTGTTCTCTTTTTCCCTGTTCTTCAGCTTTATGTTAACATCCGCTGGGCAGTTAATTTCCACAACTGTGCAAAGTTTCTCTTCTCTATCCCAAATCATTATATCAGGCAGGTTGTGCTTACATTTTATTGATGTCTTTACTAGTGCATTCCACCAGTATCCCTTTTTATGTATGTATGTATGTATGTATGTATGTATGTATGTATGTATGTATGTGTGTCTTCTATCTTTTTATTATTCTATATCTTCCACTGAGGAGGGAGCCGGTTTCCAACAAAGATACAAGGCTCCGTTGTTAAGATGTAGCTAACAGAGATAAATTCACATTTGGAAATTGAGAAAAGTCTTGCATATTTTTACTGTTCCACTCACAGATTGCACTTGTAATGTACGAATTAGCAGGTCGATTTGTCTTTCTGGAAATCCCAGTTTATCCAGATTTTCCTTTAAGCATTTACTAACAAAACTTAGTCCTCCAATTATTATTGGTATGAATATGAATTCATAGTCTGGATATAAAATCTGGAGGTTTCAAAGCAGTTGTTTATAGATATCTTCTTTTTCTTTGATTTTCAAAGAGATATTTATATCTGCAGGGCAACTGACCTCTATGATGGTACATGTATGTATGTATGTATGTATGTATGTATGTATGTATGTATGTATGTATGTATGTATGTATGTGTAAATATTTATGTATCGTTTATCTTTTAGCTCTTTCAGTCATTAGCCTGCGGCCATGCTGGGGCACGGCGTTGAAAAATTTTTTGTCGAATGAATCGATCCCAGGATTCACCTCTTTTTAAAGCCTAGTACTTAGTCTATCAGTCTCTTTTGCTGAACAGCTAAGTTAACGTGGGTGTAAACACACCAACACCGGTTGTCTAGCGGTGGTGAGAGGACAATCACACGCGCGCGCGCGCATGATTAAAAGATTGGTTGTTGCTGATTACTCTAATATTCTCTCTCTTCCAGGATTTGAGATTCTTGCAGCAAAACTTATATAATAATATCTATTTCATGATATAATGAGAATGCTTTGATGGACGGTGCGTCGTGCTATATAACCGTCAAGTTGGTTATAATCAACCTAATTTGTTGTGACCCAATATAAAATTTAGTTTTTCTATTTTGCATTGAGGCCAGTTTCGGAGACTTTTGAATATCAGCTTGCACTTACTGAAGTGGTTTAAAATTCATACAGTTGAAACAGCGATGTTAAAGCTTTCGTTATGGGCTGATTGTATTGGTTTGGTAAATCAAGTATTGATGTCGGTTCAGCTGGTTAATTATTGTCTTCCGTAACTAAAATTTACTCGCTGAATTTATTAGAGTCCTATACAGTTAGTTTGTTCAATGTCTGTAGGAAGTCATAATCTATGGTTGAGAGCTGTTGGCTCGTTTTTACCCAGACTTTTCCTGATTCATATGAGCTATTTATTCTAATTATCTGTTGATTGTATTGATGCAATTCTATTATATGACCTATCCTCCACCAACCTCATTTTGGAGAATGTGTCCAATTTGGTTTTGAAGTCTTACATTATAATTCACCAGAATGGTAGAAGTCTTTTAATGTTCTCTTTCCATTGCTATGCATCTTTCTGTAGACAGTCGCGTAAAGTTTACCCACGGACGGCTTGAGTTTCTTGACAAGTATTACGTGTATAACGTCTGCCTGGTGGTTCTGGAGTGAAATATTGTATTAATTTCCATGACGGATTACTAGTGAGGCGCCCGTGTCTGTGTGTATTTCGATATTGCAAGATGATACGTTGTTTTTGTTTCATGTTGTGTCATCTACAGTCGAATATATGATTGCTTTTCACATATTTCAGCACAGCAGTTGTAAAGGTTATTGATAAGAGCCGGCGGTGCACTCCCAGTTCTTTGAAATTTAACCTGACGGAGTAGCAGTAAACTCTGTCAAAAGCTAATTCGTCAAATAAATAATACATACCGGAGGTAGGTTATTAGTCAATTGGTACTATTAAATGCTCTCTCATCAATAGGCGACTTTTGAATAACTATCTGTGATAGCGAGATGGTTGAGTCCTTTCTTGGTGGTGCCATATAATTACGACGATTGCATTGACAACAAGTGGCATTTATAGCAAAAGTTATTCTTGACCAGGATACAGAAATATTTACTCTTGACATCATTGATGCGAAATCTTGATAAGAAATATGAAATGTGTCAAGAATTGCTTGACAGTAAGAAAGCAGAATCATTATAGAAAGTCTGAAGTGCATGACATTGTTGAATTCGTAGAAATCATATCGCAAGTGATAATACATCAGCAAACGTTTTGGAAGACGCTGTGAAAATTGTGAAATTTCGCTTTCTATGAAATTTAGCAGAATATTTATTTTATTATTAACTGCTGTGGTGAGGAGTATTTTATTCCATTTCACAGATATAGGGAATAATCTTTTCTTTTCTACTCTAGGCACAAGGCTTGAAATTTTGGGGGAGGGGGACCAGTCGATTAGAACGACTCCAGTACGCAACTGGTACTTAATTTATCGACCCTGAAAGGATGAAAGGCAAAGTCGACCTCGGCGGAATTTGAACTCAGAACGTAAAGACAGATGAAATACCGCTAAGCATTTCGCCCGGCGTGCTAACGTCTCTGCCAGCTCGCCACCTTAGATATTGGGAATAATGCAAAGAAGGATCTTGTCATGGCATTGTTGCATCTCTTTGTGTCTGTGAGGGTCGGTGATGTTATTCCCATTAATATTGAAGAAAGTAGGCAGAGTGTCTCAGTACGAAGTTTGAAAGTTCTAATACCTCTCATTTTAATACTTCTCGGTGTCTCTCAAGCTGGGGCGTAGCAATATTCTCATGGCGTGGATTCCTTCAGAATGAGACATACGTAAGCAGCAAGTGAATGAAACGTGCAGTTGAGTATTAGTTAAAGCATCTTTTGATTATAAATAAGCATCTATGACACATACTTGGTTTGTTCATAATGAAGCACGTTTTTGTTTTCAAAATTGAAGATGGGTGTATGACAAAAAATGGCTGAGAAACACTGGTTCAGATGCTTTTCCTCTTCCGAGGCAAGAAATGGTATCAGCGAAATTTTTGTGGAGTGGGGAAGTCAATTAGATCGACCCCAGTACGCAACTGGTACTTAATTTATCGACCTCGAAAGGATGAAACGCAAAGTCGATCTCAGCGGAATTTGAACTCAGAATGTAAAGACAGACGAAATACCGCTAAGCATTTCGCCCGGCGTACTAACGTTTCTTATTTCTTTACTGTCCACAAAGGGCTACACACAGAGGGGACAAACAAGGACTGCCAAACAGATTAAGTCGATTATATCGATCCCAGTTCGTAATTGGTACTTAATTTATCGACCCTGAAAGGATGAAAGGCAAAGTCGACCTTGGCGGAATTCTAACTCAAAACCTAGCGGCAGACGATATACCGCTAAGCATTTCGCCCGACGCGCTAACGGTTCTGCCAGCTCGACGCCTTTGTATTTAAATAGTTTGTGATGGTTTTAATTGTGAGGGGATCAAAATTAGCGTCGGTGAGGTGTTGAAAGTCTAGTGACTGAGTTTTAATGTTCTTTTTGGTGTTTAGATTATATTCTCATTGGAAATATATTTTCAATATTTAGACTCATATAACCAGTGTATATCTGCAGTGAGGTCTCTAGCTTGTGTGTGTTCTATGCTTCCCAGCAGATATTGAGTACTGAAAGGTCTTGGACAACTGGTAAGACTGTTTGACTAGAGACAGATTCTTGATATAGCGTAGGATGAATGCAATGATAGTAATCAAAGCTTGGGGTACTCCAGGTTTAATAGAATGCGAATATGAGTAAGAACGAGCTTAGTCGACACTTTCTGTGACGGATGTCAGCAAACCCTTATCATTACCGTGAAAGACAGTGGAAGAAATTGTAAACTTTTTGATAACAACATTACTTTCATCGAAGTAGGTTTCTAGTTGATTTCGATCTATGAAAATCTAAGTGTTCATTGGAAAGAAAGACACAAAACGATAGAGAATTTTAGATACTATAAGATAGGATAATAAATAAGTAGTTGTTAGGGGCAGAGAAGTTTCTCATCTCTGCTATGACTCACACTGTTATGTATTTCAAAAACAGTCCAGTGAAAACTAGATGAGAGAAACATTTTGTTTCTAATTTGTAATGCCGGCTATCCTTAATCGTCCAGAAAATTGAATGTAATTTTTCGCTTGATCAAATTGTTATGTTCCGAATACTTACATCTTCAGACAGACACATCATGCCTCTATCCAGATGAGTATGACACTGTTCACTACTAAGTATAATACTTTTATAATATGGGAGAGTGTTGTAGGGAGCTTAATATTTTCCCATTATTTAGACTGTTACTGATTACCTATAGGTTCTGTTGATAGACACAGCAAATGCGAGAAAGGTGAATACTGCCAGAAAGCCAAAGTTGTTTCTTTACACTTGTAAATGATAAATATTCCAACAGGGTGTTTGTGGTGAACGACGTTATTGGTTCTACTGCATTTTTGGTACGTAAGCGATTTTTGTGTTTGTCAAGATTGGAGGTTCTTACGACAGAGTTGTAGGAGAGTTCTGGATTGTGTTGGATACTTTTTAGTGCTCAGTGCGATTGAGCATACAAGATGGAAAAGTTTCATGAGAATAGGATCCGGTACAGAAGATATCATTTGAGGGTGATATAAATAATATCGTGGAGGCAGGTAGCTTAGTGGTTAGGGTGTTGCACTCACGATTGTAAGATTGTGGTTTCGATTTCTGGATTGGGCGACGCGTTGTGTTCTTGAGCAAAACACTTCATTTCACGTTTGCTCCAGTCCACTCAGATGGCAGAAATGAGTAACCCTGCGACGGACCGTCGTCCCATCCCGGTGGGGTAATTTATTACGCCACGCAAACCGGGAATCTGTCCCTCATGAGTCTGGCATGGTTCGAGAAGGAGACATTTAGATTCATTTATAATAATGAATATAGACAGAGTTGGTCAGTCTCTTGAGCTAAAATGATTTTTAAAACGTTTTAACTAAAAGACAGGTCTCATTAATCAAAAAACCTATGATCAATAATGTTTCACCTATGACCATGGTACTTTTCACCCAGATTGTATCTGGAACAATAACAATGTTTTATTTTTTTAAGATGGTAGGGTTATTTGAAAAATTTGACTGTTATTTCTTGCGGGTTGATCCTTCGAGTATCGATTACTTTGATGATTCGTGGTCTGAAATGTTTTAGCAGTCACGTGACTTGGCAATGTTTCTATTGATCGAAAAGATACTTCGTTGAGTTTTCGCAGAATAGAATTCGAGGCCACCAACAGGGTACTAATTCTAGTGATATTTTGGGTGTTTAGTGAGGATAGCATGATTCCGTAAAGTGTCCATAATTACAAATGCTATTCCAGGAATAAGAGGAAAAGAGCTAGTGATCCGTATATTTTGAATCGAATGTATGTATGTATGTATGTATGTATGTATGTATGTATGTATGTATGTATGTATGTATGTATGTATGTTTGCATGCATGTATGTATACATATGCATGTATGTATACATATGCATGTATGTATGTATGTATGTATGTTCTCTTCTGATTTTAATTATTTCAATTCTCCCTCTGGTGAAGAAGCTGGTTTCTAACAAAGATACAAAAACTCCATT
>NC_142929.1:5747667-5767667 GCF_046866305.1 Octopus bimaculoides
GCTGTAAGGCTTTCACTTCCACACACGCCAGCTTAATTTAATTCGTCCTTAGTCGAAAGACACCTGTTGTTAATGTCCTGTTTTTTATATTTGTAATCGTATACCATTTCTCCGTTTTTTTCGTCCTTGTTTTCGTATACATTCGCTTGCTTTCTTCCAAGGAATCTAGTGCTCTTAGCTTAAATTTTCTTGGGGCCGACCAGATTGTGGCAATCTCCAGTGTAACCGGTCGAAACTGTGAAGACGATCTGGACCTCGACTGAGGCTAGGAAGTTCCGAATGATTCGTCCTTATTTTTTCCTGTCCTTTTTGTATCCTCTAACTGTCCGGATGTTTTGTTGTCCCCTGTTACGTTCTTGTTCTATTTTTGTTTTCTTTATATCTATATCCACACACACACACACACACACACACACACACACACACACACACACACACACACACACACACACACACACACACATATATATATATATATATATATATATATATATATATATACATATGCATATGTAGGTACAGGACGTCACTAACAGTAAATAACATGAAATACGAAAACAATCAACGAAAGAAACAAATGGAAAACGGGACAAGTAACATGAAGAACGACCCTTCATCAGCTGTCGGCTGTCTACCTACTCCTCATTTCGAGCCCTGAACGACAATATGAGTCTTCGAAGACAGTTGTTCCCATAAATATCAAAATAAAATCTGGGATTTATGTAGGGTTAAAGTTGGGAATAAAAACAGGACAGGGGAGACATACAAGGAAGCCGAACGAAAACAAACATGAAGAGTGGTTAGACCAGAACGAGGGTAAAATAGCGAACGCTGGAGAAATGTTTTCTTTGACAACAGAAAAGATAGAAGAGAGAGATAGGATACCGTCAAATATTGTAAGACTAAGCATTTAAAGAAAACCCAAGACAATAATGCGTGTATTGTTGTTCATGTGTTGATAGTGGAGGTAACAATACTAAACTCTTTCTTTGATAGCCTTTGAGATGACTTTGTGCTATTTCTAAGATTAGATTGTCTTGCTCCACTGGAGGGTGATTTCGAGGTCTCTCCACATGGGTACACTTTACGCATGAACGAGCAGGAATGGTTGTTGATGACTGCTGCCGGTATGAGAGTTAAGGGTTAGTGATGAACGATGTCATACATAGGAATGTGTCGTTAGAAGTGGCAGTAAACAGTAAATCGTAAACTCGTTGAGGTTATAGATTTTCAAGTGTGGTAAAAAGTTTGTTTCCCAACAACAAGGTTCCGGGTTCAGTCCCATTGCGTGACATCTTGAGCAAGTATCTTCTACTATAGCCTCGGACCGACCAAAACCTTGTGAGTAGATTTCGTAGAAGGAAACTGAAAGAAGCCCCGTCGTATACAGTCAATTCGTTCGACTAGAGTACTTCAAGGTAGGGCCTCAGCATGGCCGCAGTAGAAAATAAAAGATAAATCACACACACGCACACACACACACACACACACACACAAACTGCTGTTTTCTGTCTCGAATGTTCTCGGGACTTAAAAGTACGGAAATGTGGATTAACACAAATAAATTACATAGGTGGATACACATAAACACGCGCGCGCGCACACAATCACCCCCCCACCACACACACACATGTACATATGCATGTATATGTGCAAGTATACATACACGCATAAACACATGCACACACACACATATACATACATCCACACTTTTTTCTGTGTAGTAAGAAGTTTGTTTCCCAATCACATAGTTCTGAGTTCAGTCCCACTGCGTGGCACCTTGGGCAAGTGTTTTACTCTCTAGCCTCGAGAGTGATTTGGTAGATAAAAACTGTAAGAAGCCCGTCGTATATATGTCGGTGTGCATGCGTGGGTGGGTGTAGTTATGTCTGTTTTTGTCCTTCCCCCACCGCTTGGCAACCGGTGTTAATGTGTTTACATCCTCGTAAACTAGCGGTTCGCCAAAACGGACCGTTAGAATAAGTACCAGCTTTTAAAAAAGTAATAAGGTCGATCCATTCGACTAAAAATTCTTCGAGGCGGTGCTCCAGCATGGCCGCAGTATAATAACGGAAACAAATAGAAAAAAACTATATACGTTCGCCATTTGTGTGCAAACTTCGTGAAAACTTATTATATTCTTTTGTTCTTTTGTTTGTTTCAGTAATTTGACTGCGGCCATGATGGTTGTTTGAATGTGCGTGGCCTGGGGTCAAGCTGGAAGCAAGGTCACTTCCTTAATGACATCATGTCGCGCAATTTGGATGTCATTGTTGCTACGGAAACCAGGTTAAGGGGACCAAGAGATCTCCTCCCGCTATTTGATGGCTACGAGAGTTTTTCTCTCCGGGCTGTCCTACTGGCGGGAGTGGGGCGTTGGTCCTGTTAAAAAGAAACCGGGTTTCTGAGAAAAAGTTTATTTTTTCAGATCCAGAAGGTAGGCTGGTCGTCATGGATTTGACGCTCAGTCGTGATAAGATTATCAGACTGGTTGCAATTTATGCACCCAATGAAAACAAGTCAATGTTAATTTTCGGATGATGCTTTATGCTATGTCGCAAATACATTGCGACATCCTATTTGCGTTGAGGTAAATTTTGCCGCCTTGTTGAAACATTGCTAAAACTCCTGCAGACCCCACCTTCCCAGAACAGGTAAAATTTCAGGGGAGCTAAGAGGACGGTAAGATTGATGCATATTAGAATGTTTCACACATTCTCTCTGGAAATTATAGGGAGTTCTTGCTTTGTCAAAATTATATGCCTTCACCCGTTTCTTGATCTTCAAAATAAAAAATTACCGACGTCACATTGAGGTTAAAAAAAGATTTGTATTTACATTTTATTTAAAATTTCGGAAATATTAATGGAGAAAACGAAAAAAAACTGTTCCAGACGAAACAAGAGTGGAGTGCAAGGGGAATCTGGGAGCAGGGCTGGCCCTAGGATTGTTCGCGCCCCGGGCAAGCTGAACTTCGGCGCCCTTACAAGCATAATTAATTAAAACTTTCAGAAGGAGAAATCTGAAAATGTAGAGTAAGAAGCACATGTGCCGGTGCCTGGAGCCGGCCCTGTTTGGGAGAGAAATATTCTGAATGAAAGAATTATTGTAATTGTATTACAATTTTTCCAACAATTAATTTCAACTGTATGCTGTTGTATTAAATAAATAAATAAGTTTCAATAGCCTATGAATAGGCGCAGGAGTGGCTGTGTGGTAAGTAGCTTGCTTACCAACCACATGGTTCCGGGTTCAGTCCCACTGCGTGGCACCTTGGGCAAGTATCTTCTGCTATAGCCTCGGGCCGATCTAAAGCCTTGTGAGTGGATTTGGTAGACGGAAACTAAAAGAAGCCTGTCGTATACATATACATACATACATACATACATACATATATATATATATATATATATATATATATATATATATGTGTGTGTGTGTGTGTGTGTGTTTGTGTTTGTCCCCCTAGCATCGCTTGACAACCGATACTGGTGTGTTTACATCCCCGTAACTTACCGGTTCGGCAAAAATAGACCGATAGAATAAGTACTAGGCTACCAAAGAATAGGGGTCGATTTGCTCAACTAAAGGCGGTACTCCAGTATGGCCGCAGTCAAATGACTGAAACAAGTAAAAGAGAGTAAAGAGTATGAAAGACATTTTTCATGAAATCGAAAGTGATTATAAAGAAAGACACAAATTTCCTTCTCTTCAGAACCAGTGTTGCTTGCGTGCAGATCGAAACCCTTACGAAATATCCGCTTCTCTACTCCATCTCTTTCTTACTATGACTCACCATCCTAAACCACGTGCTAAATGTTTTACCTAACCCTAACTTTCCATTTCTGTACATTGACCTACAGAAGTACAAGCTGAACATAAACTGCATCAACAGTACCAGCACTGAGGACCAGTTGGAGTTAAGGGCCGTGTTCCGCTTTCTCAGACTACATTATAAAAAATGTTTTTGTGCTTCAATAAGATATTAGGTTTCCGAAAAAAGGCGAATAGTTACCATAATTTTAAAGGTTCACAATGCTGGGGAGAGAAAAACATTATTTACATGCACTTCCTCTCTTGGGGCTAATGTCATTCTAGTGCTTCAAGATTATGAATTAAACAAAAAATTCGACACGCAAACACGAGCGCACACACTTGTATCCGCACAGTGCGTGAGTACACACTGAAAGACACACACACACACACACACACAGACACACACACACACACACACACACACACACACACACACACACACACACACACACACACACGCACACACACACAATGCGATAGACGCTTGAATATATACACACACTTTATAAATATTTCGATGTGTGTATGTGCATTGTATGTGTGTGAGTGTGCGCGTATGTACAACTACACATACACGCATACGTGCAGACATACGTATATGTGTATATGTGTATATATGTGCGTGTGTGTGTGTTTGTATGTATATATGGTGTGTGTTCATGTGTGTATTTGTGCAGAGCGAGCGAGCAAGAGAGAGAGAGAGAGAGAGAGAGAGAGAGAGAGAGAGAGAGAAAGGGAGAGAGAGAGAGAGAGAGAGAGAGAGAGAGATAGAGAGAGAGAGAGAGAGAGAGAGAGATAGAGAGAGAGAGCTGCTGCATATGAATGCTTTATTTATTAGATTTGTGCGCGTGAATATTCTCAACATTTTGCAAATTAGTTACAAAATATTACACTTTATTTTCCGATAATTCAACAGATTGCACATGGCGACACTGGAAGAAGAAGAAGTTAGTTGTATTCTGACTCGCAAAATTGACGTCTATAACAAATGTGAGAAGAAAATTCACGATGCACCACATCAGAGCAAAGTGGAGCCACATGGCCTAGTGGTTAGAGCAGCGGACCCGCGATCGAGGAACGCGGGTTCGAATCTCAGACCGCGCGATGTGTGTGTGTGTTTATAAGCGAAAAACCTAAGCTCCATTTTCTCCATTTTCTTTCTCTCAATATATATATATATATATATATATATAGATATAGATAGAGAGAGAGGTGGGGGGAGGCAAAAAGAAGATAGGAAAAGCCAAAAGTTAATTGGACTGACGTTAAAGGAAAATTTAGATGGGGGAAAACACAAAAAAACATTTCGAGCATGGCTCTTCGACGGATAGAGGAAAAGATCCAGAGAAGAGGAAAACGAGGGAAGTAGCAGATAGTTCGGAGAAAAGCACGTGCGTATGCCTGTGTGGGTGCGCGCGCGCGTTGTTTATATATATATATATATATATATATATAATTAATAATATCAGGGTAAGAAAAAAGATTTAGAAATTTTTTACTACCAGTGGCCTAGAGTGTAGAAAGATTTATAAGTTATTTCCCTTGCCTTTCTTGTCTAGAGTTAGTCGCTTAATGATTCTTTTCCCTCGCAACATGTGAAACTTTAGGTAGATACAATTTTTTTTTTAGCTCACAATATGAACTACGTTAGCACCAACCTTTACAACTTGGTTTTCATTCAGAGCGTGTCCCTGAGTATTTGCCACTAATCTTTTATTTCATGATCATATAGTTTGTTATTTGAAACTGTCAGCACGCTGTGACCGTTATTAACATCCCAAATGACGGAGTAACAAATTAATGCGTTGACAACATCAGTATAAACATCCTATATACCAGTTTTTTTTTCTTTTCTGAGTGCCATTTTCTGAGTGCCATTTTCTGAGTGCCATTTTCTGAGTGCCATTTATAAAATACACGCATATGACACATTCATATAATACTGAGATATATTTATTCAAAACACACGTTTGCTATCATATGTACGTATATGTATGTATGTATGTATGTATGTATGTATGTATGTATGTATGTATCTATGTATGTATGTATGTATGTATGCATGCATGTATGTTTGTGTGTTTGTGTGTATTATGCATGCAGGTCCATGATCTAAACCTTCATCTATCTATCTATCTGTCTATCTATCTATCTATCTATCTATCTATGTATCCTTCCCCCCCTCTCTCTCTATATATATATAAATATAAAGCATATATATATGTGTATATGTATATACACACATACATACACACACACACATATTTATATGTTTTATACACACACACACACACACACACACACACACACACACACACATAAATATATATATTAAAGGTTTCTTATTAGGAAACCAATAGATTTTATACAGGGCTACAAGGAGAAGTGCTCAGAATAATTGAGACAAGAGTAAAATATTAGTTATAGAATAAAAACGCTGGGTTAACGCCTCAGCATATCACACCCCCTCAATGAACATATATAAGAGATACAACATAATCCGTCAAACATAAGCAATAAGAAGAAATAACGTAAGAAGAAATAACGTAAGAAAAATAACGTAAGAAGAAATAACGTAAGAAAAATAACGTAAGAAAAATAACGTAAGAAAAATAACGTAAGAAAAATAACGTAAGAAAAATAACGTAAGAAAAATAACGTAAGAAGAAATAATAAATAAAAAATAGCATATATAGTATAAAATTTTATACACGAATATATTGTTTCAACCGATAACATACAAATGAAAAAAATTGAGTTATAGGTATAATACAATACACGTAAATATCATTTCATAGAAGTTAAAATTAATACGAATAAAAATTAATACGAATAAAAGGAATAAAAATTTCAAATATATAATAAAATAATATAATATAATATAGGTCGATATAGAATAAAGTAAAATAAAATAAAGAAATGAGGTACCATAAAGTAGTCCATCGGTTAAAAATCAAGGACAGAAATGATTTAACACCATTTAGAGTTAAAGCTCAAAGTTCTTCATCTCCCTCGGGCACATTTTACAGCTCAAAAACAGTAGAGACCAATAGGCAACTCCGCACCAGTTAGGAATATACAAGAGTGAATACAGGCACCCAGCAGGTATCAGCAGGTAAAACATGTAAAATTTAATTCCGTTCACCATGTCCAAAAAAGGTTCACAACGCATGGGTCAAAATATAATTGCAGTACCCAGCAGGTATCAATCAGCAAAATCAATTTCACGAAAACCACGTACAACACCTATAGCCATTTCGGTGGGTACACCACTGTATTCTAAACACAATAGAGTGCAAACTGGTGATGACCCCTTCGTCAGGGTAAACTTACGTACAAATGTCACGACATGCACGAAGGGAAAAATGATTTTTATAAAAGAGCAAATATATATAATCAATATGGACCAGCCTTAGACAAGCCTATGCGAATAATGGGAAAGTCTCATCTCCCTTCTGTATTGACACTCTCGCTATCGGTTTTCTACAATCCTCACTTTTCATTGCACATGAGGAAATTCACGTTTGCCCAGTATTAATGAATAATAAACATTTTAACAACAGAATGTTTTGAAATAACAGGCTATAAGTGATTATCCAATCAAAACTTGAATTGAAGAGGTTGGCGTCTAACTTAACGAACAATATCATACAACGCAGAGTAGATAAATGAAAAACTTTAAACAGTTAAATCAAAAGATATTAAAGTAAAGACCCTGAAGAAACTGCATCGGTATTATAGTAGGTTTTGCAATTACAACGGTTACTAATCGGTGCAGTTGAAACACGTGTAGGTCTGCGTAGAGCTGTATATATATATATATATATATATATATATATATATATATATATATATATATATATATATAAAGGATTACAGGTAATGGTATACCACTTCGTAATAATCCTTATTAATATTCTTCTTGATATATATATATATATATATATATATATACTTGCATACATATACCCACTCACATACACACATACACCCCACCTCCACACATACACACGCTCACACACACACACACACACACACACACACATATATATATATACACATACAGAGATATATCTCATATACAACAAATTCTTGATTCCTTACAATTTCCTCTGTCTCTTGGAGATGCTTCGTAATTATCAAATGGAGATTAAGAGAAGCTTCATCTTTTCTAGATGACATGTCACCTTCGAAGAATTCCTAAACCTTGAGATTATGCCTCTCACCATTTTAAATGGAGTTGGTTTTAATTGCTAGTTGGTAATTATGATACGTATCACTGCAGTACCACGCCGGGCATCGGACCACGGGATTACATGTACATACATATATACACTTACCTACCTACCTACCTACCTACCTACCTACCTACCTACATATATACATACATACATACATACATGCATACATGCATACATGCTTAAACACATGCATAATTACATATTACAGAATAAATTTCATGTCACTTTTCCAAATATGCTTCATTTTTTTAGCGCCATGAAAATAATAACATTCATTATTTTGAAAATCAATTATCAAAATCATTTGGATAATTAAAACTAACTTAATTAGATTAGTTCTTGGCAAGAATATGGCATATTTAACGATACAGACGTTGGTGAAACGCTGACATTCCAATTTTTAACGGAAGTAATGACATATTTGTGCAAAATATCCTTTATATCACTGTATTAACCTCAGATGTTCGGTACAAGTTTTATTTTTATGTACCAAATATAGGAGGTCATATAAACAGCATCTTCATTAGGAAGAAAACAAATATTTCATTAGTCTTGAAAATGTAGTCATTTTTCCCCACTTAAACCATTAACCAACTCGACTTTAGAATACAAGACATTAAATAGCATTTTAGATTCACCTTGGGATTTATTCTTTATGTGAATTACTATTTAGTTTGAAGATCTTGTCATAAAATTCTTTAATCAGTGATTATTTAAACCAAGATTACTTTTAGAGAGAAGTTTTCGTCGAAGAAGCCAGACATAGACAGTGAATATGTGAACACATCCAGAAACTTAAGTTTGCTCGCGGTATTACATTTATCTTATGATTTTAATATGGCGTCTTTCCTGGTGGACGAGGATGGTAGAATTGCTAGAGAACCAGACAAAAATGACATTCGGTAGTCAATTATGTTATGAGTTCAAGTTCCACGGCGATGTTTTTTTTTCTCATAGTGTAAAATACTGTATGTGTTCAAGAATGTTTTAAAATCATATTTCAATTACAGTTCTTCCACGCCAACGCACTTCGCGACAAGGTCATGCAGGATTATCAAATATACTCGTGTATTTTAACAAAAAGTTTTAACGTCTCATTAAAAAGTACCAAAATTATGGTACTTTTCAGTCAGATTATCAAATCTGTAACTGGTTTATTGTCTGCCGACTTCAACAGATTTACTTTACGAATGCCATGTATTTTAAAGTTTGTAAACCACCCATCTCCGTAATACAGACATCTTTGCGTAATTGGTTGGTATTTCCAGTTATCGTCGACACTGACATCGGCGTATTCTCGGATTATTTTTGCACTAAACAACTTAAAATAACATTGTGCTTAGTTCGAAAAACTGATTTCTTTTTCTCACATTTGCCGTACATCAGGCAGGCATGGCTGTGTGGTAAGAAGTTTGCTTTCCAGCCTCATGGTTCCGGGTTCAGCTCTACTGTGTGGCACCTTGGGTAAGTGTCTTCTATTATAGCCTCAGGCCAACCAAAGCCCTGTAAGTGGATTTGGTAGACGGAAACTGAAAGAAGCTCGTCGAATATATATATATATATATATATATATATATACATATATATATATAATATTAGGGACAAAATCCAAAATTACAGGTAAAAAACTCAATTAAAATCAATTTATAAAAAATTAAAATTAAATTGAGCGTTATAGATAAAATATATATAAAATATATAGTTTTAGGGAAAATAACCAATTTTCAAGAACTCATCGATGAAAATCCACTATCACATATAGAAAAATTAATAATTAAAAGCACAATAAATGAGTATAATATAAAGTAAAGTAAATATCATAAGATAAATATAATAAAAAGATTACACGTGTTTCATAACCAATTTTCAAATAGAAAAGAAATTTAAATCGATTAAAATCAATTGAAATTATCGAAAATAAATTCTATTCAAAAATATAGCTACTCGTCAGATCGTAAGTAGAACAATAATTAGATATATATCTCAACCAACAATAAGTACCAAATGAATTAATATGAAATACTTATTATATAAAGATAGAAAAATTATTTTAAAAATATCATAATATCAAAATAATAACCATTCAATAATCATCCCTTCATCCATTATAATAACATGTATATTATATACAAAAAACATCTTACATAAATTATCATTGCTTTAAATTATCATTGTTTTAAATACAAGTTGAACGAAGTTTAAGTTTAAAATAATAATGAAGATAAAATTAGTACATGTTTAACCGGTGTAATAGTTAAAGCTATACTATTTAAAGCTAAAGACGTTTATTTAATTATAATTAAAGATCAATTGAATAATAGAAAAATACAAGATTATTTATTTCTACAAATGTAATAATAAAAAATATGAATGAAAAAATTATGAATGGAAAAATTATGAATAAAAAATTAGGAAAGAAAAAATTATTAAGAATAAAAGATTAAACTTTATATATACATACAAATTTTCAGTCAAATTATCAAATCTGTAACTGGTTTATTGTCTGCCGACTTCAACAGATTTACTTTACGAATGCCATGTATTTTAAAGTTTGTAAACCACCCATCTCCGTAATACAGACATCTTTGCGTAATTGGTTGGTATTTCCAGTTATCGTCGACACTGACATCGGCGTATTCTCGGATTATTTTTGCACTAAACAACTTAAAATAACATTGTGCTTAGTTCGAAAAACTGATTTCTTTTTCTCACATGGCATTCATAATTTTTCCATTCATAATTTTTTCATTCATATTTTTTATTATTACATTTGTAGAAATAAATAATCTTGTATTTTTCTATTATTCAATTGATCTTTAATTATAATTAAATAAACGTCTTTAGCTTTAAATAGTATAGCTTTAACTATTACACCGGTTAAACATGTACTAATTTTATCTTCATTATTATTTTAAACTTAAACTTCGTTCAACTTGTATTTAAAACAATGATAATTTAAAGCAATGATAATTTATGTAAGATGTTTTTTGTATATAATATACATGTTATTATAATGGGTGAAGGGATGATTATTGAATGGTTATTATTTTGATATTATGATATTTTTAAAATAATTTTTCTATCTTTATATAATAAGTATTTCATATTAATTCATTTGGTACTTATTGTTGGTTGAGATATATATCTAATTATTGTTCTACTTACGATCTGACGAGTAGCTATATTTTTGAATAGAATTTATTTTCGATAATTTCAATTGATTTTAATCGATTTAAATTTCTTTTCTATTTGAAAATTGGTTATGAAACACGTGTAATCTTTTTATTATATTTATCTTATGATATTTACTTTACTTTATATTATACTCATTTATTGTGCTTTTAATTATTAATTTTTCTATATGTGATAGTGGATTTTCATCGATGAGTTCTTGAAAATTGGTTATTTTCCCTAAAACTATATATTATATATATATATATATATATATATATATATATATATATATATATATATATATATATATATATATATATATATATATATATTGTGTGCACGTGTGTGCGAGTATGTGTGTGTATCTGTGTCTGTGTTTGACTCCAGCCAACGCTTGAAATCGGTGTTGCTGTGTTTATGATCCCCGTAACTTAGCGATTTGGTGAAAGAGACCTATAGACTAAATAGGAGACTTTAAAAAAATAAGTACAGGGGAGCGGGAGTCGATTATTTCAACTAAAATTCACCAAGGCGGTGCCCCAGCATGGCCGCAGTTTAATGACTGAAACAAGTAAAAGATGAAAGATAAAAGATAATTTTCTCTTGTCTGTAAACCAGCCATAAACTGCATTTATTGGTCCTTTTATATTTCTTAGCATCAATAAATTACCGAGGTTAAGATGGGGAGCCGGTAGAATCGTTAGCACGCTGGACGAAATGCTTAGCGACATTTCGTTAGTCTTTACGTTCTGAGTTCAAATTCCGCCGGGGTCGATTTTGCCTTTCAATCTTTCTGGATCGATAAAATAAGTCGTAGTTGAGTAATGGGGTCGATGTAATCAACTTTGTCTCTACCACAAACTGCTGGCCTTGTGCCATAATTTGAAACTAGTAAGTTACCAAGGATCGAATTCTATATTTAGGTACAACAACGTCTTAGTTTACTAATTTCCCGCCACCCCGAACTTTGCATTAATTCGATTTCCGGGAGAGTTATATTTCTTGTTACTCTTTTCCCAAATCGGTTCCTCTTACTTAAGAGTGATGTATACTATAGTTTGAGAATAAATTATTTCTGTATCTTTCAACACGTCTCAACGCTTCTAAAGCAAACTTTGTTTACTTTCATCGTAAGTTGAATTTAACATTACCGTCTCATAAAGCTAGAATTGCAGAACAACTCGCTACTGGAAAGTTTAGCTTAAAGGTAAAGCACTTGACGCGTAATCACAGTGATGGCTGGCTGCTGACAAATTTTTCTGCAATATATGGATGGTTTATACTGTTCATGCTATTATCAAGCGTTTGAGAATAAATTATTTCTGTATCTTTTCATTACTTTCATCGTATACTTTCATCGTATCATTGAATACTTTATTGTATATTATGGTTACATACCAGCTCCAGGAATGCGTGTAGTATGTAAATTAGTAATCCAATAACTACACACTACTAGATATAGTGGATATTTAAGCAGTGTGTTCGAGGATTATTAATGAGTTAGATGGGCACTGATGGAGGAGCAAAAGTCCCTGAAATATGTATGTACACGCCCATTACCTGTTTTTTTAAAAATTTTCGATCTCATTGTTTGTTGACACCTGACGTCTCGTATACGAAACGTCGTAGCAAAAATCAGTGCTGGCTACAATTTCTATAGAATATCTGTAGAGATAACCTTAAAAAAAAAATATATATATATATGCAAATCGATAAATACAAACTTGTTCGAAGTTCAAACCTGCTTGAAGCATATTCGAACCAGTGGAAAAGCCATATACTGTATTTTCAGACAAATTCTACTTTAATCCGGTGCACATAATCCGTTGCTCTGCTTGACTCACTGGACGGAGTTGACTTTTTTGCAAGCATTTGAACCAGTTCTTCGGTCTAAAGAGGTATTTTCTTCCACACTTTTTGGAAGAAGCTTCCATAACTTACCTTCGAGGATTATGGATGTTGATTTTCTTAGCTTGAACAAGTCATAAAAGCTTTTAAATATAAAAAAAATCATCACTAAATTAAATATAATAACCAGCTAAAAGGCTAGTTTAAAACTATCAAGCGAAAATTTTAGAGGAAAGTTGTTAAGTTCTATGGTAGCTGGTAATTTGATTCCTGGTAATTTCACTCATGATATTTTGACTGCCAGTCGATTTCAGAAATGGTAATTTCACTTCCGATATTAGATAAAAAATAAGATGTTGAATAAAGATAAGATAAAAAGTACAGTAAAATAAAAAAAAAAACCCCGCAGGAGTGGCTGTGTGGTAAGTAGCTTGCTTACCAGCCACGTGGTTCCAGGTTCATTCCTACTGCGTGGCACCTTGGGCAAGTGTCTTCTACTATAGCCTCTGGTCGACCAAAGCCTTGTGAGTGGATTTGGTAGACGGAAACTGAAAGAATCCCGTCGTATATATGTATGTATGTATGTATAGCAGCAATATGAATGTAACCTAAATTTTTTTTATATATATGTTTTTACTTATTATTTCTCATTTTTTACAATTTATTTTCTCTAATTTATCGGGCTTACATAACCATATAAGGTCTTTTTACTGTTCTAAATCTTAACTTAATATAATGTCTTGTTTAGATTATGTATAGCTGAGGTGATTATATTATATTATACATAAACATTATTTATTAGATTTACTTCTATTTGACCATTAACTTGTGTAAAAAAATATATGTTTAATATTTTTAATATCTAGCGGTTTTTTCTTCTTTCTTGTTTTTTTTTTATTTACTTTCATAAATCAAACGGTCTTTTGAAATATACAGCGCCCCGTACTTGTTCGCTATTTAACTTCATAGGATAACATCATAACTTAACATCACTTCTCATTTACTCTGCCTTCTAACGGTTTCAAGACCGATATGCTATACAGTTTCAATATGTATCATGTCTTTTCAACTTGTTTATATACATGTAATTCTAAGACAACTATTATTGTTGTCTATTTTTACTGTCTGCTATGAATTAATCTGACCCTGAAGAGATACAATATCTCATATTTTATAATATGCATGAGTTGGTCTGGATATTGCATCGAAATGTTCATAGGTCATAATAAAGTTTTTACAATGGATCATCTTTTAGCTCTTATTTAAAATTATACACACACACACACACACAGACACACACACACACACACACACATATATATATGTATGTATGTATGTATGTATGTATGTATGTATGTGTGTGTGTATATGTTTGTGTGTCTGTGTTTGACTCCCAGCATCGCTTGGCAACCGACGCTGGTGTTTTTACGTCCCCGTAACTTAGCGGTTCAGCAAAAGAGATCGATAGAATAAGTCCTGGGGGTCGATTTACTCGACTAAAGGCGGTGCTCCATCATGGCCGCAGTCTCAAATGACTGAAACAAGTAAAAGAGTAAAAAAAGTAAAAAGCTTCATAAAGATGAAGGCTATGAGCTATTATTGCTCGTAAAAGATCCGTCTTATTTTCGGATCTTTTATATCACTCAATATTTATCTGCAACCGTTTGTTCATATCTTTATACTGTTGCAAATCTGCTGCAAATTGGACCCCGATCAAATTCAACCTTTCTCACACTTGTGCCAAGGGTTTCTTTCCTTTTTAATGCAATAATTAATTTCCATGGATTCGGATGTGTGCAAGTTAAAAAACTTTGTAGGGTATTATCGATATCCCTCTAATGCTGTGATATCCCTCCTTAGATAAAACACGCCGATGGATGACTGAAATGATACTTTCAGTTAACTGAGTTACTCTATAAATCATTATCATTGTCGTAGTCATCGCCACCGCCGCCGCTACTGACAACAACAACAACAACAATAATGAATTTCAACGTTTTATTTACATACATACAAATCTGCACATACATACATACATACATACATACATACATACATACATACATACATACATACATGCATGCATGCATCACGGGACAAAATAATGGAAACATCTTGTTAAGTAGAAGTTACATTGTTTTCTAATACTAGGAGTGAAATTGCCGGGAGTGAAATTGACTGGCAATCAAATTACCAGGGTTTAAATTACCGGAGTCAAAATACTGGGAGTGAAATTACATAGAACTAGTTTCTATATAGGATGCATTCACGTCTTTCTTGCCGCACTATTCGCTATATATTACGTTTTAATCTACACAATAGCTACGTCGGCCATTTCTTCGGTTATTTCAAAACTATTCATAGTAATTTTCATTTCGTAACACAATTGATGAACAATAGGATCATTGATTGTGGGTTCCTCGGATGTCATTCGCTACATTTCCGGCATTCCTCAAGACGAGAGAGTCAAGGGATTGTCCAAGGAAACTTCTGTTCGAACGTATCCTTTTCCAGCTTCCTCTCCATTGTTTTACATATTTCGCCGATCAACATTGGCGGATATACACACAATACACGGTTATACATACATACATACATACATACATACATACATACATACATACATACATACATACATACGTGTATATATACAGCTTCTATATCCGGATTACAAATTTACATTTATACTGATAATCATTGAAGCACTTAATTTTGTAAGTAAATGTTTGTCAGTTTGGATAAGCTTGGACTTTCAGAAAAAGAAATCAACCAACGGATTCGCACATTACAAAAGCAGTCTGTAAGCGGAACCGTAAAATGTGACATTGTTTCGTTGTTATCTTCATTCCAAAGATAGAGCTTTGTTTCTTTGTTAGAAACTGGGCCCGTCTTCAGAGGAAGAATTTAAATGATTAAATACATACATACATACATACATACATATATACATACGTACATACATGCATGTATCCTGGGACAAAATAATGGGAACATCTTGTTAAATAGAAGTTACATTATTTAATACAGTTTTGGTCAACCTTTAGTATCAATCACAGCTTTAATACATTGCAGAATTCACACACAAAGGTTCTGAACAGTTGGTAGGGGAATCTGGAGCCATTCTTCACTTTAGCTTTTTTTCAGAGACGACATTGAAGGGAAGCAGTTTCTCACTTGCTGCTCTTGTTTGTACCATAAATGTTCGATCATATTGAGATCCGGTGATTGTAGGGGGTTCACTTCATTTTTGTGCTTATTGTCACACTTTTAAATATTGTTAATCGGCGCATTATCACCCTGGAAGATTGCACTGTCATCAAAGGACAATGTTTGTACCATAGGAAAAACAATGATCAGCCAGAATACTCAGATAATTCTTGCTGTTAACTCTGACATAGAACAGTTAAAGGGCCAAGAGAATTCCTTGATATGGCTGCTCAAATCACCCCCATGATTCACGGTAAGGATCAAACAGTCAGGGCTGAAACCTTTTTTTTAACTGTCTCCAGACATAAAATTTACCACAAAGTGGAGTGAGTTCGTCAAGGAAGAGGACTCTGTTCCCTTGCACCAGTCACTTCTGATTAGATTCCATTTTTATCTGCTTATCAGTGTTGATAGGGGCAGAGGAGCTGTACCAATTACAGTCTGCCTAAGGTACCCAGTGTAATGAAGCTCAACACGTAGGGTTTTGGCTGAGACAGCTAGCGAAATGGTAGTTTAGCCCAGCTGCCATTTTGCTGATGGATTTCCGGCAGAAAACGTTTCACTCTTCTGTGCTCTCCCTCCGTGAGCTTCGCTTTTCGTCCAGGATTATGCCAACATGATTTTAGAGTCTATGCTTCTTGAAACATTTTTACGATCGATTCTCCAACTATCCGCTCTCAAACAATTTGTTCTCCTAGGAAATCAGGTAGCACACACATTTTAACTCATTTCAGAATAAATATCTGCAATAAATAGATAAATAACTAAATAAATAACACAGAACTATAAGATGTGCAATCTGAACACATGTATACACATTTGAATAGAATTTACATTTGTCATATTGCCAATAGAAAAATCATTCTGTATATTTTACATAACGTGGATATCTTGTAGAAAGCCAAATAACTCCGTCATTCGTCTCAAGAAAGAATTTCGTATCGAAATATAGTACCGAAAAGCACAGAGGTTTATTACTAGCAAACGAAAATCGTCCAGCATGCCTCCATCTGCTTCGGTGATTTTTAATACAATACATCTATACAAGAAGCTTTCTCGATACGAACACCGTAGTTCGAATGGTGTGTCCTGGAGCTTTTCTCAACGAATTTTGAGTAAGGAATTGCGAATGAAAAGAGTTGCAGCAAAATTTGCACCTTGCGGAAGATCAAAAACGGTCATGAATGTCGTGAAGTGAAAGAACAGTTGGACGGGGGTCACTCGGTTCGTCCGTCGATGAAGAGCGCTGCTATCCACGTGAACTGATGCGAATTGCAGGACTCAGTGAACATCAGCACCTCGAACGCACATTGCGGTCACGGGATCCCATCGTCCCGGGGCCCCGTCCGGTCGAGAAGCGAAAAAAAGGAAAGAACAGTAAGCAGTTGATCCGGACCTTTTTCGAAAGTCATTACTGGTGACGAAATGACGAAAGCAGAATTTGCAGATGTAGAAGTGGTGAAGAAAGAAAGAAAGAAAGAACCCCCCCCCCAAAAAAAAACCCCCACAGAATAAATAACAGGAATAAATAAATAACAGACATTACTTAGCAAAATTTCCAGTATTGCTTCGAACAGTGGAAAACGCATCTGGACCGATGCATTGCTTCAAATGGAGAATGCTTTGATGGCGATAAAAGCGGAAACATGTAAAAGTAAATGAATAAAATAATATTGCAATCTCTCATGGGGATGTAACCAAACTCTTTTACATTTTAGATTTAATTGTGTTTGTGTGTGTGTGCGTGTGTGTGCGTGTGTGTGTGTGTGTGTGTGTGTGTGTGTGTGTCTGTGTGTTCATTCATTCATTTATAAATGGTAGAAGCGAACGCACGACCGATTATGACCGCTTCCTAAGCTCAGTAGATCTGTGCAAACATCCCGAGGTTCCTATGGGTGAATTTGTTTTGAGTGAATAAGAAAATCAGTACAGCAGTGAATCCATTTGACTGCGCAATCAGCTATAAGACCAGTGGCACAACAGACGCTGAGAGGACCACAAACCGACAGCATGAAGGTTTGGATTTGAGCAGGGGAGGTAATAGAGCATAGTTCATCTAATATAAACCAAGCTAAGGTTTTAAGGGAGGTAACTTTGACACTATCAAATATGAATATGCGTTTTGAACGAATGTACAGAGAGAGAGAGAGAGAGAAGAGAGTGAGAGAGAGGAGAGAGAGAGAGGAGAGTGAGAGGGAAAGAGGGAGAGAGAGAGAGAGAGAGAGAGAGAAAGAGATAGAAAAAGTGCTTTTAGTAAGATGCTTCAGCTTCTAATTAATTGTACACAGTGGAGGCGCAATGGCCCAGTGGTTACGGAAGCGAACTCGCGGTCGTGGGATCGCGGTTTCGATTCCCAGACCGGGCGTTGTACGTGTTTATTGAGCGAAAACACCTAAAGCTCCACGAGGCTCCGGCAGGGGATGGTGGCGAACCCTGCTGTACTCTTTCACCACAACTTTCTCTCACTCTTTCTTCCTGTTTCTGTTGTGCTTGTAATTCAAAGGGTCAGCCTTGTCACACTCTGTGTCACGCTGAATATCCCCGAGAACTACGTTAAGGGTACACGTGTCTGTGGAGTGCTCAGCCACTTGCACGTTAATTTTCACGAGCAGGCTGTTCTGTTGATTGGATCAACTGGAACCCTCGACGTCGTAAGCGACGGAGTGCCACGAATTGCACACAACTTCACTTTACGTAAATCTCAGCTTACGAGATATCGCGCTTTCGGGAATTGTAAATTATGCCTTCTCACTTCGTTATATGGTCTGTAATTTCGTTGTTTGGGAATCGCAGACATATTTTAAGGATTTAAAAAACTACGCCTCCTTATTTGCCAAAAAACTTCATCTCAGCGTATGTATGTATGTATGTATGTATGTATGTCTGCACGTGTCTGCACCACTGTTTGTGAATGAGCCACTATTAAACACTTACCCACCGTGAAGTGGAATTTTTCACTGTGAATATTTGTGTTTTGTGTATATTTCCCTGGGTCATAATGAGTAGCTATCTATCTATCTATCTATCTATCTACATACATACATGCATACATACATACATACATACATACATACATACGAACGAATATATATATACAAGCGCGCGCTCACATGCACACACACACACACACACACAAACACGCTGACACACACACACGCACGCGCGCACACGCACGCGCACACACGCACACATACATATGAATCCACCTTCTCCACCATCACTTTCTATTCTCAACACCAACACAACCAGCATCAACATCGAAACCAATACAACTACCGCCATTAAAACTAACAACAGCATCTTAAACAAGGGAAGCAACTCCTCCTCTCTACCGGGCGGCTTTTAAGTTCGTATATAGCTTTTGAGCTTCTGACCCCGAATGGGAAGGTCTGTAAACAGATCTCTAACTTGTTTTAATCTCTTATTCTCTTATTTGTTTCAGTCATTTGACTGCGGCCATACTGGAGCACTGCCTTTTAGTCAAGCAAATCGACCCCAGGACTTATTCTGTTTTGGAGTATTTGTTGCAATTACTTCTTCCAGAGTTAAATCCCGATAATAACCGTATTCGTCGCGGAAAAAAAACAAAAAAAACGTTAAAAAATTGCCGAAAATAATCGCTGGATTTTGCAATTTATTTTGATTATTCCCGAAATTTATTTCCAAGTTATAAAAATTGTTATCGTACAAAAAATTTCGTCGCAAAACAATCAC
>NC_142929.1:5772667-5787667 GCF_046866305.1 Octopus bimaculoides
CTATCTATTTGCTTATACATCTTCCATTGTCTCTAAAGCCTCACCCCCCAAAAAACAAAAAAACAAAACAATGTTCTGTTATAAACAACCCCCCCCCCCAAAAAAAAACCCACCTGTTTTTATATAAATAAGCTAGATCTCTGTATTTTCAGTTATATTTGACAAGTTCGAAAGACGGACGAAAGCGCTAATATATGTATAAAATAAATGAAAGAAGTTATTCCAAAATTCTGACGACTTTTTTTTCAATATATATATATATATATACGAGAGGGTACCTAAAAGTAATCGGAAACGTTGTAGTTCAGATTTCAGCCGCTAGAAGCCACTTGATGCTACCCTCAGGCATCAGCCTGTCGGTCAGCGTCGCCGAGTGTAGTTCTACTGCCACATGGTGCGGCTTTGTTTTGCAGTGCTTCTCTCGTGTTCATCAAAGCTGAGCAAGAGACCAACAACACTCCTTATAACGACCAAAGACGAACTGAAGGCAAGGATTATGGCAGCATTCATCAACTTAAACAAGGAGATTGTCCAGAAGAATTGCAGGAGATTCGAAAGTTGTCTGCAGCCGTGGTTGACTCCAATGGCGGCTTTATTGGATCAATTTACTCTTTAATATCTCAAGATATTGTTATGTAATTCTGGTAAATATATCTGTTAAAATGAGATGTCAGTGTTATTTTTATTTTTACATAATGTAGACGACAATTTATTCACCGCACCCTGCACCTTCCCCCACAATATGATACTCGCTCAGGCTCATCTCATAGTATTCTATAATTAGTGGCCGGATATAACTTCTGTTGCAACTTATCATCCTCCGGAATACTACACATGCATGCATTTATACTTACCATACGAAAGTTATCATATTTTCTATCTCACTGAATGACAAATAACAAACATCTATTTTAGTATGCCTTCTAAAATATCTCATGTAAAATATTTGGAAATTTTATGATTTTCTTAATTCCTGTTCAGTAAGATCCGCAATAATGTCCTCAAGTTACTTCACATACTCAACATAGCAAAGACTTCATCCCAAAAAAGACAACAACAAACAAACAGACAAACAAATATTACACTCTCTGCAAAGTTTCAAAGACACTCATAAAAGAGTGCTGGTAACCCACCAGGAATAGCGTTGTTGCTCAGCGCCCTTAGGCATTGCCCCAGATCGCTTGCAGAATAAGTCACGTGATTAAAAAGACATAGAGTTTCTCAGCAATACTCTTCGATCGCTGACTTCCATATGCTTACAGATGTTTCCTCACTCTGCTTTTCTCTCATTACTTCGAGCTCCCTCTCTTGGGTTGCTTCAGTCGTTAATTTTCCATTTGTCAACTGACTCGAATTCGCTGATATTAGAAAGCCTGCAAAGGCCATGCATATCTACCTTTCGTCAAGCAATACACACACACACACACACACACACACACACACACACACACACACACACACACACACACACACACACACACACACACACACACACACACACAAGGTGCGTGACTTAGTGGTTGGGGTGATGCACTCACAAATAGTTAGATCGTGGTTTTTGATTCCTGGACCGGGCGAACGTGTTGTGTGCTTGAGCAAGACACTTCATTTCACATTGCTGCAGCCCACTAAGCCGTGAATAGGTCATCCTGCGATGGACTGGTCTTCCGATCAGGCGAGAATGTTGGCCTGCTCGCCTAACCAGTGGGTTGGCATCATTCGAAAGCTAAAACGATGCAAAAAAGCGCATTGTGACCAGTGATGTATAACATTTGATAGTGTGGCTGATATCGTGATCGCACACGCACACACAAACATATATATATGTAATTCCTCGACTATCGCGAGTGTTACGTTCCAAAACCTCCCACAAAAATAATTAAAATTTAATGAAATATAAATACCTATCGGCCGCAGAAACCCGCGATATAATGAGGAGTCTGCGATATAAATTTACATATATTAGCCAGAAAAATCCGCGAAGTACTGAGTGCGCGATATATCGAGGGATTACTGTATGGTGTTACGTTCTTCTCCTTGCTTGCAAACGATGTTATATAAATGTAACTATAAAAATATGAAAACACGTGGCTTAGTAGTTAGAGTATTTGGCTGACGATCGCAAGGCCGAGAGTTCAATTCTCGGCGGTGCGTTGTGTCCTTTAGCAAGACACTTTATTTTTACGTCGTTCCAGTCCACTCAGCTGGCAAAAATGAGTAGTACCTGTATTTCAAAGGGCCAGCTTTGTCACACTGTGTCACGCTGAATCTGCCTGAGAACTGCGTTAAGGATACACGTGTTCGTGGAGTGCTCAACCACTTGCACGAGCCGTTGATCGAATCAGCTGGGACCCTCGTCGTCGTAACCGACGGAGTGCTCCTAATAAATATATGAACCAAACTAAAAAAGTACCTAGATGTTGGATTTATACTGATGTTCATATAAGATCTTTTGTAAACGATAGAAAGGATATAATTACTTCTACTCTAGAGCACAAGACCTTCAAAATATTTGGGGAGGAAGGGGGCTAGCCGATTATATCGATCCCAGGGCGTAACTGATACTTATTTCATCGATCTCGAAAGGATGAAAGGCAAAGTCGACCTTGGCGGAATTTGAACTCAGAACGTAAAGACAGACGAAATATCGTTAAGCATTTCGTCCGGCGTGCTAACGTCCCGGCCAGCTCGCCGGCTTAGATAGGAAGGATATAATGCTACTTGTACGCGTTTGGTCATACTTCATTTTCTTTTTAATTACAGGCTCGATGTACTCAAGTCTTATGGCCACTCTTGCTTTGCTGAATGACTTTTACTTTGGTTAGAGAGTTCCACTTAAATAAACGTTTCTGGATTATATATATATGTTAGGTCGTATCGGAGGGAGTGGGGTACATGGGAGTTATAAGTACGTCTTTGCCAGTCGCCTGTCCATTCAAGATTGTTGCCTGCAGAACTCGAGAGCACAATATTTTGATAATCATCCGCGTACCATTGCACATTATTGGAGCATCTAAATTCCTTACCGTGTTTGGGAGTTAAGGAATTCAGGCGTAGCGTTTCTCAACCTTATCATTTCGGTTCCCCTGTTTCGGTTGGAGCCTCCAGCTGTACGAAAATTTTATGACCAAATTTGTCATGGGCCAGCCGGTCTATCTCAGGTACATGGGGAGCTGAATTAAATTTTTCATCAACACAGGGGAGCCGAAATAAATTTTTTCAATGTCCAATAGAAGCCGAATCGTGAAAAAGGTTGAAAAATGCTGATCTATAACGATGGTTTTTATTTAGGCACATCGTAAAAGTAATTATAAAGAATTGCTAAATATAAAGAAAAGTATGTTTTTTGAAGCAAATACAGTTAGAAAAAATATTTTCCATTTCAAGTCATCACTAAAAACAAAGCTCATCAATTTTGGAAAGAAATAATAATTTTATTCTTTTATTCTAAGTTGTAAATTTTGCCCGAGAAATAAAGCAAATAATTACCAAATGCATTGTTAAAAATCTGCAACTTGATAGCAAATATCTCCAAATTGATTAGAAATGCATAAATTTAATAATAAGGATGCTAAATAAAATTTGGTCGAGAAATACACAAGAAATTACTATATATCAAAAAAAAAAAAAACAGACACGTACCATTATAGAGAAGAGATTGTATTTAAGTGAAACATAACGAATACACAGTTGAAACACTGTAGGATTTTTCTTTTCAGCGTTGAATGTTAACCATCTCACTTCCATTGCGCGCACACACACACATACACAAACACAAACACGCTGACATCACCCCTTCCTTCCTTATTCATGTATCACCCCTTCCTTTCTCATTTATAAACACAAGAGTATTATTATAGGAGATTATCTCGCTAGCCACGGGAGCTATGAAAAAAAAAAATAAAACGTCCAGCATCATCACCGGATGATTCTATACATCTGTGAATTTTTCGCGCAATTCGACCCAGCCGTTTGACGGTGAATCGCAAGACAAGAAAGAATCGCCCACGTCATATTTATATGTATAGATATGAAGGCAATATTTATTTACGTCACTGTAGACTCTGCGTTTAAATCGTGCGGAGATCGACGTTACATTACACTCCCGGCATTAATAACCTGAGTACGTGTTAAGTGCTGTTGTCATCCTCGTCATGAACTTTTATACTCGGCCCTAAATCCGTGTATATTTGAACAGAAGTGTATTCAAATAGGAAATTGTGATAACGAATGACTGCATGTTTAAGATATTAGTTATCTAGGACAAACATCATTGATTTTATACATATTTATATCCTCTATTATTTAGGTCGTATACTTATGTTCGATTTCTTGTGTTGACAAACAGCCTAAGACCTACAGGAGTAAGATCAATAACATAATGTGATGTCTGTGCTTGTCGTATACAGAAGTGATCGGAAATAAACAGGAGTTTGACCGTGTATTTCGCCTAATTAACACGATCATATTAAAAAAGTTATTGAAGTGGCATAATATTTCTTCCAAATTTCCGCACAAGGCCAGCGATTTTAAGGGAAGCGAGAAAATCGATTATATCAACTTCAGTGTTAAATTTGTGCTTATTTTTATCGACAGCGAAAGGATGAAAGGCAAAGTGGACTTAGAAGAATTTGAACCTCGGAACATAGAGCTGGAAGAACTACCTCTAAGCACTTTGTCCAGCGTGCCAACGACTCTACCAGCTCACCGCCCTTGTAAATTGCATAACAATGGTTTCAGATTTTAGGGCTGGGGTTAAGTCAATTATATCGATCCTCCAGTGTTCAATTGGAACTTATTTCCTCGGTCCCGAAAGAATAAGAATCGAAAGCGGCGGAATTTGAGCTCAGAACATGAAAACGGATGAAATGTCGCTTAGCATTTTGTCCGTCACCTTACGAAATGTTATAATAACAGCAACAAAATCACAATCGAAATCACACACTACCACGCCAAGAATGGACGCATTGGAAAATGTAGTCCTAAATCTAACAAAAAGACCGAATGGTTTATGCTGAAAGTGTTTTGATCAAAGATATCTTCGAACAGAGATGACCTGCGGGCCAAAAACTATCAATAACCACTTGTAATTTGAAATATTTGGGTGGCGTTTGTTGCAGCAGTTTAGTCCACAAAAGAATAAAATCTCTTTCGAAGTAGATTGGCTTAATACCGCTAATCGTTGATCACTCCCTACTCTTTAAAAAGGGGTCTCAACGAGGGTCCATACAAAATTTCAGTGGGGGGGGGGGGGGTCTACTGATGAAATGCAGTAAAGTGGGAGTCCACAAATGAAATGCAGTAAATTGAGGGTCCACAAATGAAATGCGGTAAATTGGAGATCCACAGATGAGATGCAGTAAATTAGGGGTCCACAGTACTTTTCAGGAGTCATGAAAAAATTGTGTTTCAGATCAGTAGTTTCCAACGTGGAGTCCTGTTGCAATGTGGACCCTGTACAACGGTGAACTCAGACTAAGAAACTTGTTTAAAAACGCCCTGAAATATGTTGCTAGAAATCCTAAGCAAATGTCTTTTACTATAGCCTCGGGCCGACCAAGACCTCGTGAGTGGATCTAGTAGATGGAAACTGAAATAAGCCCATCGTGTCTGTGGAGTGCTCAGCTACTGGCACGTTAATTTCACGTGCAAGCTGTTCCGTTGATCGTATCAGCTGGGACCCTCGTCGTCGTAACCGACGGAGTGCTCCTTTATGTATATATGTATATATACATGCATGGATGCATGTATGTATGTATGCATGTATGTATGTATTCTGTGTGTATGCATTCTGCACGTATTCTGCATGAAGAATTTAAGCGTGCTGCTCGAAAGTGCACTGCAAGTGTAGTGTTTGCAGTTGTGTATGCTTGTCAAGAGCAGGGTTCATTAGCCAGCAAACGGAGCCGCAAATGCAAAATATAAGTTAGTCCTAGAGCGCACAATGTTCCTAAAGGTCAGCAATGGTCTTCCTCGGTCACGGGTGGACGGCCATCATATAGGGGTAAATAAAATACAAAAACAACAAAAATCAAAAGGTGGTATACAGTGAATGCATTATGTTGACTCACGGTGTATATGTGTTATACACACACACATACATAAATGAAGGTAGCAGGAGGTCATAATTTTTGTTTTTTGGAATTTCCATAAAGTTTTTGCGGATCTGCGTTCTACACACAAGAATTCATACGATTTTTACAAAAATAAAAAGAAAAAGGATTTATTTTTTTGAAACCTCAAAAATCCTAAAATTTCCCACTTCTTTTCAATTTGAAAAAAAAAAATCAGAGTTTCAAATATTCAAAAATAGGCACTCATAACTTTTTGGCGAAACTCCAGCAATGGACAACTCTTGAAAAAAATCAGGACATATCAAAGTGATAAAGGAACAAGGAAGGTATCAGGTGGTTGTGGGATGTGCTAAAAACAATAATTGCCGTTAAATCACACACAAAAATTTTATTTGCATAATTTTATGAATTCTCGTGTGAAGAAGACAAATTCGCAAAACATTTCTGGAAATTCCAAAACATAGGAAAGTTACGAGGGTTTATATGGGGCGCTTAAACCAAAATTCTAGCCTCTCCAACTAAGAAAAAATACCAATAATATTCCATTGAATATCTGTCTTATGGCTTTATCTTATCGCTACAGAACGAAGCGAAACCAATGTGTCTCACATGTATGGATGTACTGTCAAATGATAGCATGAAGTCAGCTAAGCTTAAAATTCATTCGGAGACCAAGCTCAAAGACAAGCAAAACAATCGAGTAGAATATTTTAGAAAGCTACACAATGAATTCTGAGCAAGAAAACTGGTGAATCAGTTATCTAGTAACCAATCATGTAAAAATAGTAATGGCTGACTGGAATCCCATGAAATTTCTAAACTGTTATTGGTGAAACTAATTTTACCAGCGGTATCTGTCATAATTTCATCATTTATGAAAGAAAATGCTAATGAAATTAGTTGTGTGGTTCGTTTAAGTAACTCATCAGTGTGACGGTGCCTTGGCGAAATGGCTAAGGATGTAGAAAAGCAACTAGTAACTGGATTACAAGTACAGACTTTTCCTCTTCAACCTGATTAATCTACTCCGAGAGATAGTAAAGCTATTTTATTGGTGCATCAATACTTTTTTTGGATGGTAATGGATTCAGAGAGGAAATGTTTTTTTGCCAGGCGTCTTCAAACAGACACAAAACAATTCTCAAAAGCGTTGTAACTTATATCGAGGAACACAATATTCCGCTCAGAAATATAATGGATTGTGCAAATGACAGCGCTCCATCCACGATTGGCAGACACAGGGGTTTCATTGCCTATTTAACAAATGCTGTGTGATAGCACCAACAACACTTACTGGCAAAACAATTAAGTGCACGTCTGCACGATGCCCTTAATATTGTAATATTATTTTACAAGATGGCATCTTTTATGAATTCTGTAATCAAAATGAAGAGTTTGAATGCTTTGTAATTCACACAGAAGTGAGATGGTTATCAAAGGGTAATTGTTTGAGTCGTTATTTTTTTTTGTGCTTTTGCTATCGACAATTTCGGCCAATTAATGGTTGCAGCTAAATGTGATATATTATATTTATCAGATATAGTTGATAAAATTAATTTGAATAATAAACAGCTTCATGGAAAAAAAAAAAAAAAATTCTGATCTCGTATCCTCCAAAGGAGCTATTACTGCTTTTCTAGGGAAAGTATAGCTCTAGAAAATAAATATTGTATTTTGTGCATCATTACAGTTTCCTAGTTTGGAAGCAATTAACAGTAGTCTGCACGATGGTGACCTTGTATTATTTACTGAACATTTGAAAAAATTGCATAATGATATGCAAGCTCGGTTTAAAGTCCTGATAAAGTTGATTATACCGTGCTGGGTGGCATTTGTTTTTGAAGCTAATGTTGCTCCATGTAGATATCTGTTTGCAGGAGAATCTCATTGAATTGCAGAGTGATGAAATATTTCAGGCAAGATTTAAAGATGGAGAACATAATGTATGGAAAAGAAATGACACTGCTACAAAGTATCCACTATTCTGGTGGGGAAGCGCAGTTGTACTTTACTGATTTTCCTTTATCTTACCCTGTTGAATCTGGTTTCAGCCATGTCACTAACTTGTCCTCAAAAGCTCGTAGTCGAATCGACTTAGTAGAAAAAGGTGATCTTCGATTGGAGTAGAATATCGCAAACTAGCAGAGCAGCACCAACCACCAGACTTGCATTAAATAAATTAACACTAAAGTACTACCTTATTTTAATAAATGTTTTCTTGCATATTCATTTAACTTGTGAACATTCATTTTCCATAGAATTTAGTTAACAAATTGGTTATAGGTCCACAGTACACAAAACATTTTAACAATTTTTATACAAGTCCTAATAACATTTAATTATGAAAGTACAATAGGATTTTTTAAAACATCGAATGGGTATGAGAGGGGTGGTGTCCACTGGAATAAAATAGGAATCAAAATGGATCTACAGATTAAAAAAAAAAAGGTTGAGAACCCCTGCTTTGAAACTATGCAGCTAGAGGGAGTAGAGGCTTAGCATGCCGCTCAGGTCACAAGAACCACACAAGAACCAGAACATAAAAGGGTCAATATATATTATGCACATACCTTGTCTAAACAAAGTATGATTCACTTAAAGTCTACTACGAGTAATTAGAAATTAAACGGGACTCGACCAAATTCAGTTATATTTGAAATGAGGCAGAACGATTAAATTTCAATTACATCTGATCGAATATCTATCAAGACAAGCTGACCTGCTCCTGCATTTGCTTTATGAGGCGGGAAGACAACAAATGGTAAGTTCAGACAATACCTAGTCAATAATCACGTGCAATGGCTGCAAGAGCAGACACAATATACTGAAATGGACGGGTGTATATTTAAAAGGAGCGACAAAGTTTAACGAGGTCGCAAAACTTCTAAAACATCTGAGTGTTGTAACCAATTCATCGAGTGCGACTTAGTTTTTAATAAGCTGAGAAATGCAGATCAGCAATGGCGTAAGATGTGGCAGTGTGGTAAGAATCTTGCTTCCAAACCATATGGTTCCACTGCGTAGCAGCTTGGGCAAGTGTCTTCTTCTATAGCCTCGGGGCCAAAGCGTTGTGAGTGGATTTGGTAGACGGAAACTGAAAGAAGCCCGTCATATGTGTGTGTGTGTGTGTATGTTTGTCCTTTCCCCACCGCTTGACAACCGGTGCTGGTGTGTTTGTATTCCCGTAACATAGCGGTTCGGCAAAAGAGACCGATAGAAATTTTTTAAATGTACTGAGGCCGATTCATTACGCTAAAAAATTATATGTTAAATAACAACAGATAGATAGTGGTTCATTTACTACAGCTGTTTCTAACGAGTTTTTTTTTTGTATTGATGAATAGAATTATTACATCATGCGAATAAAAAACCGTTTTCATCAGGTGAAAATACACGAATAACACAATAAAAAAAAACATGTATACATATATATATATCTATATATATATAGATATATATATATGTGTGTGTGTGTGTGTGTGTGTGTGTGTGTTTGTACCCCAGCGGTTCGGCTAAGCAGACCGATAGAATGAATACAAGTACTGAAAGTGATTCATTCGACGAAAAAAAAAAAAAAAATCCTTTAAGGCGTTGCACCAGCATGGTCGCAGTCTAATGAATGAAACAAATAGAATGTAAAAGAGAGATTGCCTGATGCAAACAATGCATCATAATATTTCGTTTTCACAAGAAACATGGAAATAGTCCTTTACGAACGAGATGAAGTGCAATCGAAATACAATCTCTTTCTATTCATTTTACTTCGTCACTATTTCCTGAAGGACGCTGAGAGCAGAGCAAAAACTACTAACAAAGCAGGTTGTACATGCACATACACAAAAACGCACATCCCGCACCTCCCCTCCCCCACACTTACACATACATTTAGGTCCTTATGGAGTTAATTGATAACCGAAATCTTAAAAGCTATTCATTTCATCCCGGACAAAAAGAAAGGATAAAACAAATTTAGTTGTTCAAGACATTTTATTATAATTTTATTTTTCTGAGAAATATCCGTAATTAACACATAAATAGAAATATTTAAACAACGGGAACCTGCGAAAATTTCACTGGAAGTTGGCATATTTGGAAAGGTTGTGTTAATATATTTGTTTCGAATTTTTGTGAAAGGCGAGTGTTTTAATGTTTTTGGAGGAAGGGTAAGTCGAGAAAGATTGAACCCCCCCCCCCTAAAAAAAAAAACAATAAAGGGTTGGGTAGATGTTATGTTGGAATGCTTTTTAATGGGAAGTAGTGGTTGTGCAGAAGCTAAGCAGCACAGCGCAAATCAGAAGTTTTGAAATTCATTTAAATATTATAAATCCTTTGCTGTGATAATGGACTACATAAGATAAACATATGCCTTCTACGCTTTCGATGTGCAGAAGAAAAGAGTGGAGAGTGTTTTAACGGACCGTCTCGCGATTTGTCGATGCTCCTCAGAGAAGTCGTACCCAATCTCCTTTCCCAGTCAGATGTCATAAAGCAGTCAGTAGAAACAACGCACGCAAATGCAGATATATTGGGGATCTCCGTCACTCGACTATGAGGACTCAGTTATCTGATGAGTTAAACTACCCGCTCCTGAATTAACGCAAATTTGGCCGAGCATTCTGTAGTCACATGGCCCTTAACGTAATTCTCGGGCAGAATTAGCGCGATGCAGTGCGTGACAAGGCTGTATCTTATGAATTACAGGAACAATCCAAACGACAGGCTTCTTTACAGTTTCTATCTACTCACAAGTTATGGGATGATCTGGGGCTGTAGTGAATGACATATACTTAAGTATATGAAAATGTGCACATGGGCGTATTCATGGATGGCTTTGTGAATCTTCTTACATGTAAATCTTTACATACGTTTTATGCTTTAACAGTTCCCGCTATGCATCGCAGCCTCTTAACATTGATTTCGAGGTCACGTAACCAAGTGCCGCAATAACTATTGGCAAAAAATCTAAAGCTACGGTCCGAATCGAATACTTGCATACTTCCCATCAGTTCGGTATATACGTTCTCTTATTCGGTAACCTTTAATATTATGTTGATATCTGCTGAGCAACGATCTTCAACGACCCTGCACACTTTTATTTTCTCTACCCCAGATCATTATGTCTACTCTGTTGTTCTTGCATTTGACTGAAGTTTTGACGGGAACATTCTACTCATATTATTTTGAATTTTGTGTGGTTATGTACTCTATATCAATCAGACTTCTTAATTTGTTTCCAGAGGTTTATTCTTCCTACGAATTTCATTATGTAGTGTTTTAGCCACGGCGTCATGTCTTAGGTAAATAATGCTGAGGACAGTTTTAGGCAGCAACTTGTAACGTGGTTGAAATCGTCATATTAATTCCACAAAACCTACGTCAGTTAGTGAATCAAGGTGATTTATCTGCATCCATATCGCTGTTGTGCATTAAGGAATTTGAGACAATTTTCTGCTGCTGTATTGAAAGACATACCCTTCAAAATGTTAGTCCAGAATGAACTGTAGAGGGTGTCAGTTGCTGTCATTTTGAAACCTTCCAGGAATATTACCATGTTTGCCTTTTGGCGAAATGTATGGAGCTTCTCTTCTGATAATCTGAGGTTGTGGAGTTGAGTAACATCTCTGGTTGTTAGTCAAGAAATACTCCCGGAGAAACCTCTTTTCGACTCTCATTGATGTTATTGATCTCATGTATTCAGACTTGACCAATGGCAAGACTTCGACGGTTGGTGGTTTTAGTAAATGTTGTCGAAGGGATATGATATGTCATTTAAAGGCTGTTTGTCTGATGTTAAGCTTTTGTTGCCATGTTTTCGTGTTATGCAAAGGGTTCTTAAATCCTTGTTGCTGCAGAAATTCCGGGAATGGGTTAACAATTTCTAGTTTTTAATATCAATAGCCCGGATTTCATGTAGTGTCCAATCGAGTGACCTAAATGTTGTGTTATGAGCACTGGTACAGCAAACACATTGTAGCCTATTGGATTATTGAACGCAGAAAATCCCGGAACCATATTTTCTTTATCCTCGTGTTATATTCCCTGGTTACGTGATCCTTGTTACAAGATTAATCAAGAGGAAAATACTTCTAGCTATTCCTAAGTACCAGTGACATTCCCCATCAGTTATATGAGAATAGTTAGGCCATTGATAATATAATCATTTAAGATTCCATAATATAATCATTTAATATAAAATCGTAGATAATACAATCATTTAAGAAAACCCCAAATTCTATTCTTATAGTTTTCAAGATTGTCGTAACTAGCCAAAGGCCATATTCTTTGCACAATTTTTAAAAAATCTTCCACGAAAGAGCAATGTATCAAGTTGGTGCTTCTATTCTTCAGATTACTTAAAACAGAAAGGATAGAAGAGTGACTGAGAATATAAACAGCATCAAAAACGACTGTCAGAAATAATGTACATCGTGTATTTAAGTTCTTGATGGAAACCTAGGACGAACTCAGGTTATTCACGACCCTGGTATTGATACTCAAGAACTTGAGCAAATTGAAGAGACTTTATAGCATCTAAAAAGCGGAGGAGTAGTCAAAAAATGGTTTCTCGTAATCCAACCAGACTGCGACCATGTTCGTCTTGTACCATTGAACTTCTGACATTACAATTTTGTTAATCAAAAGTTGTTCTGGACATCTCTAAGCCCCTTTCTTTCCAGCTTCTCGTTCAGATGTGATTCTCCTCTAGGCACAAGGCCCGAAATTTTGGGAGAAGGGGCCAGTCGATTAGATTGACTCCAGTACGCAACTGGTACTTAATTTATCGACTCCGAAAGGATGAAAGGCAAAGTCGACCTCGGCGGAACTCAGAACGTAAAGTCAGACGAAATACGGCTAAGCATTTCGCCCGGCGTGCTAACGTTTCTGCCAGCTCGTCGCCTTTCAGATGTGATGATATTACAACAACAATGATCTTGGAAGAATAAGTTCAGACGTTCTGTTTACATTTTATATACACGATTCTGACATGCAGTTGGTCGATAATTTTCCGCCAGTTGAGTTGCACACCCAAACAAACACAGACAACGCCCTCCTCAACACACACACACACACACACACACACACACACACACACACAGAATCGTACACAGTCGTGTAGATCCTGATAGGATAGAAAATCAGTGTATTTCCAATGCAGGATTCAGCACGAACTCCTGGTTATCTACACATTCATAATGGGACTTTGAGAAAAATGGATCTATTTTGATAATCAGTGACTTCATTCTGGCCAGGTTTCAGAACCTGTTGAGTTTGGTGGAATTTCGAAGAGGTGTTGTCCCAGGTGTTCATGAAAACTTGTCGCGGGTGGTCATGCTGTGAATACTAAACTTTGTGCTCAACAACTGTAGCGAGTATACAATGCTTCGAAAGCCTGCTGCTCGGCCTTATTTAATTGAAGACGCACACACCTACGGCATGACAATATTCCAACATACACCATCAATGTGACCAAGCGCAAACTTAGGGAGCTTGAGCAGCTACAAGTGCTACCGCATTCTGCCAACAATCCAGACCTTGCATCATCAGATTACCACGTTTTCGGAACCATGGATCATTTCCTGTACGGACAGAGGGTCAATAATGTAAAGTGGAAAAGAATATTGTTTTAAGGCGGCGAGCTGGCAGAAATGTTAGCACGCCGGGCGAAATGCTTAACAGTATTTCGTCTGTCTTTGCGTTCTGAGTTCAAATTCTGCCGAGGTCGACTTTGTCTTTCATCCTTTCGGGGTCAACAAATTAAGTACCAGTTGCGTACTGGGGTCGATCTAATCACTGATTATCAAAATGGATCCATTTTTCTCAAAGTCCCATTATGAATGTGTAGATAAGCAGAAGTTCATATTGAATCCTGCATTGGAAATACACTGATTTTCTATGCTATCAGGATCTACACGACTGTGTACGTTTCTGTGTGTGTGTGTGGAGGAGAAGTTGTCTGTGTTTGTGTGGATGTGCAACTCAACTGGCGGAAAAAATTTCAGGCATTGTGCCGAGAGTAGACAAGAATAATGTACTGAGGTTGAAAATAAATGGAGGGAGCTTTTTGCCTCTACACCAAACAAATGGCTTTAAAGTGGAATTAAGCTTCTGGCATAACGATGGACAACCGACAATTAAATATGATGGGATCTATGTTAATGAAAAAAAACCCTGTTCGTGTGTAATTTGTTTGAATTATTAATTGAAGTTTGAAATATGCAAAATCTTTTAATTCAGCCTGGAATTACAGACAATCTATAAATTAACATTACAATTTGAAAAATTTAGAAAAATAATATGAAAAGTAAGGATAAATTGAGATTCTACTAGATGTGTTGCGTGCACCTAATGCGGCCCACAAGGAAGGGTTCTGATGTTTCGAATGAAACAACTTTTGTTTGCCAATGTTTACCAATAATCTCTGTTGCGTTATCCTTATGTTTCATACTTTTCAAAATTTTTCAAATTGTAAACGTAATTTATGCACACATTGTATATAACATACATACATACATGTATAGAGTTCCAGTAGTCCGTTTAGATGTTTTCATCTGATTCAAGATATGCGAATATAATTTCAGTATTATAATATAAAGACAATAAGGGCAAAAGAGAAAAATTTCTATGCCAATATGCTGAGAAATCGTTAATCACCACGTACAATATGTATCACTATAAATTGATGTGGGGAAAATCCGTTGGATTAATCCCGAATTTGATTCAATATAGAGATAAAGCATTTAAAAAAATTCCGTTAGCTTGCTTTACTCGATTTCAACAGATTTATAATTGTTTATAATTTTCACCTTTAAAGGTATTTTAATATGCTGACCACTTGATGAAATTAAAAAAAAAAAAATTATACTATCTTAGAAGTACACACACACACACACACACATACACGCACACACACACACACACACACACA
>NC_142929.1:5790167-5815167 GCF_046866305.1 Octopus bimaculoides
AAAGAACGAAAGTAAGAGCGAGAACACATCATGGAGGTTATCAGTTCAAACGTGACATCAGGCACACCTCTAGCTCTGTCTTCATTGCTAGGAGCAAAAACCGAGGTGTCTGCTTTCTTGGTCTCAACCGGCGGAGGAAATGATAATCTTCCATAATAGCAACAACAACAGCGAGAAATAAATCAGTAAACGCACTGCCTCACAGTACCCCACCCCATCCACTTATGATGATGGGGGAATAAATTGAGGCCACAGGAGACCGACGGATTTGGGGGAAAAATGATAGAAAAATGACTCAAAGAAAATTGAAAAAGGCAACAAAATGCGTGTACACCTCTGCAGAAGAAACGCTCACCAGTGAGAAGAAAACCTCTCTAGCATGGAGAGATTGTTTTGTCGTTGAAGCGTGATTGCTCTTATGAAGAAATATACTTGCACTCATGCTTTTGTTAATTGCTTGTTTTTTAATTGCTTTTTTTAATTGCTTTTTTTTTTCAATTGCTGACTGAGAGAAGTTTGTCGTCTGTGAAAGCAATCCAGTCTCAAGTGATGTGGTTTCCTGTTCGATTGGAATGGTCTTCACAGTCATTCATTAGGCCAATGAAATGACATTAGAATACGGACATGAACTACAAGAGAATGATCTAAATAAAGAGTGATCGGACAGAAGATATGAAATTGTAGGAAAGAAAATATAACGATGGACTTCTAACAACACTTGCCACATCAACATGTAACAAACTGTCAACAGGATGTCAGTCCTTCCACAACTGACGCTTCCCCAAGGAAAATTCTGGGATCACCAGAGTTAACCAATGAAAGAGGGTGCAGTTAAGGCAAGTGGGTGATTGAAAAGTTTACATACATATCTTGGTTTAAATATTTTGAAATTTATTATAGAAGTTTTAAAATTAATTCTGGTCAAATATTGTGGCTAATAAAATCATCATCATGATGATGTTGTTGTTGTTGTTGTTGTTGTTGTCGTTGTTGTTGTTGTTGTTGTTGTTGTTGTTGTTGTTGTTGTTGTTGTTCTTCTTCTTCTTCTTCTTCTTCTTCTTCTTCTTCTTCTTCTTCTTCTTCTTCTTCTTCTTCTTCTTCTTCTTCTTCAAATGCCACCGGGGTCGTTATACTCGACTTGCCCCATACCGTAAGAGTGGCTGTGTGGTAAGTAGCTTGCTTACCAAGCACATGGTTCTGGGTTCAGTCCCACTGCGTGCACATTGGGCGAATGTCTTCTACTATAGCCTCGGGCCGACCAAAGCCTTGTGAGTGGATTTGGTAGACGGAAACTGAAAGAAGCCCGTCGTATATATGTACACACACACACACACACACACACACACATATATATATATATATATATATATATATATATATATATATGTATGTGTGTGTATGGGTTTGTGTGTCTGTGTTCGTCCCCCCATCATTGATTGACAACCGATGCTGGTGTGTTTACGTCCCCGTAACTTAGCGGTTCGGCAAAAGAGCCCGATAGAATAATTACTAGGCTTGCAAAGAATAAGTCCTGGGGTCGATGTGTTCGACTAAAGGCGGTGCTCCAGCATTGCCACAATCAAATGACTGAAACAAGTAAAAGAGTATACCTTGAAAGTGCTGGCCTTGGGCTAAAATTTGAAAGCAGCCATTTCCTTTCGTTAAGGCTTGCGAGCTGGCAGAATCGTTAGCATTCGAGTCAGTTATTTAATTACTTGACGTCTGGGATCTGAGGTAGTGCCACCCGAATGAATGGTAATATTGCGGGGACTTCACGGGTGCCGCGACCCGATCATAATCTATATATATTGTAACTTGCTGTTGAAAACGTAAATTCTATAGCGCCCTGTGCATTGGTTTAGCTATAAGAGTGGGGGGATATAACATTACCAAGACGGCCCCGATCAGCGGTATCCCTCAACAGGTGATCCATGCTATCTATGTATGAGACAACTTGGAATTGAACTCTTCTGACGACCGCAATCACCGGTGAAAACTGCGCCAACAAATCACTCGATGTATTGCTGTACGAAGGGCGGCTAGCTGGCAGAAACGTTAGCATGCCGGGCGAAATGCTTAGCGGTATTTCGCCTGTGTTTACGTTCTGAGTTCAAATTCCGCTGAGGTCGACTTTGCCTTTCATCCTTTCGGGGTCGATAAATTAAGTACTAGTTACGCACTGGGGTCGATTTAATCGACTTAATCCCTTTGTCTGTCCTTGTTTGTCCCTTCTATGTTTAGCCCCTTTTGGGCAATAAAGAAATAAGAAACGTTAGCACGCCGGGCGAATGCTTAGCGGTATTTCGTCTGCCGTTGCGTTCTGAGTTCAAATTCTGCTGAGGTTGACTTTGTCTTTCCTCCTTACGGGGTCGATAAATTAAGTACCAGTTGCATACTGGCGTCGATCTAATCGACTGGCCCCCTCCCCCAAAATTTCGGGCCTTGCGCCTAGAGTAGAAAAGAAAAAGATATATTGCTGTACGCTCACAGCTGACGGCTGGGAACGAACCCACGCCTGCACACTGGTATCTATTTATAGCTATTGGGTTGGTGCATAATTATTACGGCTTTTTTTCAACAAATTTTATTCAACAAAAACAATAATATTTAACGAAAACATCTTTAAATGACGGTCTGACCGTCTGCCAAGCAAATGGGAAGCAGTAATTGAAGTAGATGGTGAATATGCTCCGGAATAATCATTTAAAATTGTTTTTGTTACATGTTATTGTTTTTGCTACATGTTATTGTTTTTGTTGAATAAAATTTGTTGTAAAAAAGCCGCAATAATTATGCACCAACCCAATAGATAGATAGATAGATAGGTTTGGTGCATAATCATTGCAGCTATTTTTTTCAATAAATTTTATTCACAATAACAATATTTAACGAAAACATCTTTGAATGACGGTCTGACCGTCAGCCAAGCAAATGGGAAGCAGTAATTGAAGTAGATGCTGACTATGCTCCGGAATAATCATTTAAAGATGTTTTTGTTACATGTTATTGTTTTTGTTGAATAAAATTTGTTGAAAAAAAGCCGCGATAATTATGCACCAACCCAGTACTACGTGATTCGTTGAGATCTATATTTTTCATTCATATAAACACTGCACAGCAGATATGGTTTTGTACACGTATAGCTGACACCTTTGTTAATTTTTTTATCGGCAGCTCGGTATTTGAAATAATATTCATTCTCTGAAATAAAGAAATACTTCATCGAAGTTGATTTTTATTACTTTGCATGTTGGGTTTATCGGAAACGGGCGAAGTTGAGAATATTTACGGTAATGTTGTTGTTGATACCGGCTAGACCTAGAAAAGAAAATAGAAATTGAAAAATCAATATTATCGATCTTTATTTCTAGCGAATATTCCCACTTTTACTTTCATTTCATCACTTCCCTGGTACAGAGGAAGTTTCATATGAATTTTTACTTAGAAAATTTCTTTGAATAGGTGTTTCCTAAACTTGAAAAATAACGAAGAAAACGAAATTTACAATAGAACAAGGAAGCAGAGATTTCCGCGGAAGAAATGAAAGAGGAAATTGATAACAAAGCGGGACATTTTAGCGGGGAAATCAAAAGCGTCTGTATTAGAACAATTATGTGATGTGGTGGCGTTCAAGCTTTACTGAAAAGAAATTAAAGATATAGGGTGATAATGCACAACAAAAACAATAACAATAACAAAATCGCCGAAGGCAATAACACCGATGATGAGGGGGTGGGTGGTGGTGGTGTTCTTAATGATACTGGTTATAATGATGATAATAAAGATGATGATGATGGTAGTGTAGTTGTTGTTGTTGGTGGTGGTGGCGGTAATGATGATGATGGTGGTGGTTGTGACGACGACGACGACAGTGATGATGATGATGATGATGATGATGATGATGATGATGATGATGCTGGAGGTGATTATATACATCAGTGGTTCCCAACCTTTTCTCTACCGAAGACCCCTTTTTTATCTAAATGAGTTTTCCCACGGACCCCAGGATAATGAAAGGTCTGTCAGCTTAATAACATGTCCACGAACCACACCCGCCTCCTCCCCCCGTACTATCTTTGCGGACCCCCAGGAGTCCGCGGACAACAGGCTAGGAACCACTGATGTAGACGGTTAGCATGATTATCTTCATGATAAGGAAGATAATTAGTTCAATAAAAATTATGAAGTTCCAGAGGTATTTAATATGGGAAAAAAAGGGAAAAAATGGTAAAAAAAAGAAAAAAAAGATAAAAAAAAGAAAAATGATAAAAAAAGAAAATGATAAAAAAAAAGAAAAGATGATAAAAAAAATCTAGCGGCATTTCTAAACTTGACTTGATAAAAATAAAGGCTAAATTTTCTTTATATCGCATCCAACCGTTTAAATAAAGCGACAGAAATACAACGGAAGAAAAAAAGTGATGCTGTGGTCTTCATGTAGTACCAAACTAATTGTAATTTATTCAACAAGGCGCAGGAGTGGCTGTGTGGTAAGTAGCTTGCTTACCAACCACATAGTCCTGGGTTCAGTCCCACTGCGTGGCACCTTTGGCAAGTGTCTTCTACTATAGCCTCGGGCCTACCAAAGCCTTGTGAATGTATTTGGTAGACGGAAACTGAAAGAAGCTCGTCGTATATATGTATATATATATGTATATATATATATATATATATATATATATATATATATATATATATATATATATATATATGTATATATATATGTATATGTGTCTGTGTGTATATGTTTGTGTGTCTGTGTTTGTCCCCCCACCCAACATCGCTTGACAACCGATGCTGGTGTGTTTGCGTCCCCGTAACATAGCGGTTCGGCAAAAGAGATACGATAGACTAAGTACTAGACTTACAAAAAATAAGCTCTGGGGTCGATTTGCTCGACTAAAGACGGTGCTCCAGCACGGCCGCAAGTCAAATGACTGAAACAAGTAAAAGAGTAAAGGAATAAGTCTGTATGGAGAACTGAAAGTTGTTTGTCTCTTTCCACTGGTGGCGGATATCGCGGGAAATTGTTCTTTCAGTTTCCGTAATGACATCATCAGCCATCACTATATTGTCTTCCGAAAAGGTATTTTGATGAAAATTTACTTTCATTTGTGTCATGCGTTTAATATGAATTTCACCTCTTGAGTTGGTATATATATGAGGGAATTTTCAAGGATGGAACAGTTGAAGATACGGCTCAGGACTCAAGCACACGCTAACAAGTGTTCTAACTACAGCGATAACGTATCCGACAACGTTATTATTTTCAACACTGATACACAACTTTTGAAGATAGAATACAAGAATGGCATTGGAACTGTTGAAAGGTACGATTAAGTCTTTTCCAATCTTCATTTGAATATCGTTTAATTCCTGCGATTGCTTTCTTTCTTGTTTTCCTTTTGTTCTATTGTTTAGGAGGAAGGGTCTGTTCCCATGATTTTTTTCTCAGGTCCTCTGAGACCAGTAAAACTGACGTGGTTAAAATTCCTCCTCGATTAATGCCAGTCAACATTCACAGGTAAAAGAAAAGATAATATAAGCAAGATAATATAAGCAAGATATCCAGGGGTCCGAAATTGTAGGAGGTAAAAAAAAAAAAAACTAGGTGGCGGATATATCAAATGTGACAGAAGTATGAGAAACGAATGAACAGGGAATATTCGAATGAATGAAATAAAAAAAAAAAAGTCCAAGGAACAGAGGTCACTGCGTCAGCGTTACTAAAAACTGGAGGGAGGAGGGGCAGCATGTAAAGGGTGGTGGTGGTGCAAAAGTTGAAGTGTGTCGGTAAGCGTTTTCAGGCTGGGTAAGCCTTTTTCGGGGGGTTGCTGTCTAGGATGTCTAAATATGAAACAAGAGCTCCGTCCCATAATTAGTTACAGTAATTAATCGGGGCCCAACCGGAGTTTTGTAGAAGGTTCACAGTTGATGTAAAACTGAGTAGTTCAGCTGTTTCTAAGCTGAAAATTATATATGTATGTATGTATGTATGTATGTATGTATGTATGTATGTATATATGTGTATATATATATATATATATATATATATATATATATATATATATATATATATATATATATATATGGCCACAGTCAAATGACTGAAACAAGAGTAAAAAAGTATGTATGTATATGTTGCTATTGAGTTGTTTTGACTCCTATTTCTAGCAATGCTGGTACTACTTAGTACCCTGTGTCTATAAATTTGCCTTCAGGGTATTAAATCGCTAGTAAGCCACCCGTATTATATCCGCTGTTGTAGGGAGCTTGTCTCGTCTCCCTTGTCAGCTTATTTAGATAGTGCTCTTCTGGCTAATGAGTCGGTTTGACTCTTATTTCTAGCAATGCCGGTACCGCTTTGTACCTTCTCTCGCTTTAGTGACGTCTATAATCCTTGCCTCTATGTTGTTAAATTGTTGACAAGCCATCCATATCATTTATAGTTCCCCCCCCCCACACACACACATTTTAAAATTCTTTTATTCTTTTAAGTGTTTCAATTATATGACTGCGGTCATGCTAGAGCGCCGCATTGAGGAGTTTTAGCCGAACACATCGGCCCCAGGACTCATCTTTTATAACCTAGTACTTATCTTATCGGAGTCATTTCCCGAACCGCTAAGTTATGGGGACGTAAACACACCAACACCGGTTGTCAAGTGGTGATAGGGAGACAAACACAGATACAAAGACTATACATACGCATATATATATATATATATATATATATATATATATATATATATATATATATATATATGTAAATATATATATATATATATATATATATATATATATATATATATATATATATATATATACAATCATTCATATATATATGTATGTATGCATGTATATATGTATATATATATATATATATATATATATATATATATATATATATATATATATATATATATATATATATACGACGGGTTTTTCCAGTTTCTGTCTACCAAATCCACTCACAAGGATTTGGTCTGCCCGATTTGGTCAAGGTGCTGCGTAGTAGGGCTGAACCCAGAACCACGCAGCTGGGGAGCGAGCTTCTTACCACACAGCCTCCACCTCCACCTATGTTTAATTTATTTCCTAAAATGCCTTTCGTAAATTACCCTTAGGGAGTGAATTGGTAGAGATGTCAGAGCGCAGAACAAATGCCTTGCAGGACAAATATGGATGCGCGTGACTTAGTGGTAAGGCTGTTGAATTCATGATCGTAAAATTGTGGTTTCGATTCCAGGAGCGGAGGATGCGTTGTGTCCTTGAGCAAGGCACTTCATTTCACATGGCTCCAGTCCGCTCAGCTGGCAAAAATGAGTTAATCCTGCATCTCGTCCAGTGGGGAAATACAATATAGTCATCACGGAAACCGGGGAACCGGCTATATGAATCGAAGTGATTCAAGAACGATCTATGTAAACGCCTTGTGGTATTTGTTATGGTTCCCTGAACCCCGAGTTCAAATCTTATCGCGGTCAGTTTCCATTTCAAACAAAGCTCCAGTTCAGGACGAGTTGGAATTATACATACATAAATAACATACGAGAAGGTCAAGGCACCCAGCCTTGACCTTCGTCTTTTATCTATATATAGGGAACCTAGGATCTCATTATAACAATATGCCCTTTATTTAATCGATGGACTGTGATTTGAAGAAGATTTGGTTCTTATTTCTAGCAGGTCGAGCGGTCACGTAGTAATTCCCTCATTAGTTCCTTAAGTACTAGTCACATGACTCTCATTGCCCTGAATCATGGTAAAATCCATTTCCCAAACCAATTTTAACCCTTTGCCTGTCCTCTGTATTCCATCTAATACCCTAGCATCCATGCATCATATATCATACATATTCCTAATTTTTTCCAACTACCAGAGCGACATGAGACATAAGAATGCTTTATTTTACTCAGAACGTATGAAACAAAGATTTACTAAAAATTTGAACGCAAGTACGGACGCTTAAGATAAACTTATGAAAATACTTTGGACAGTCAATGGGTCACAAATACTTCTTTATATTAGCAGCTCATTATTGAATATATTCTCATTGTTTTCCACGTGTAATTTAGTTGTAAATATATTTTAATTCTAAATGTATATCTTAAATACTTACAGGATACCCAGCTGGCAAACTAATGGCTATGTTAGCAATACTGTTCCTTCGAAAAAGTTGGACAATGGCGCTACCATTTGTTACTCAAGAAGCGACGTCTAGACCTTGGACTCAGCCATGTACTCCGTATGCGAATACGGACAGTGCTATAGACATACACATAGATTCAGAAGACACTTCTTCCATATTAAACAGATTGAAATATGAAACAAAAGAAACATTTTATCATGTAACGTACTTGGAAAAAGCTATGGTAAATATGATTTCATATTTCAATAAATGCGCTTTAATTCTATCTATCTACCTATCTATCTATCTATCTATCTATCTATCTATCTATCTATCTATCTATCTATCTATCGATCTACCTACCTCTCTCTCTCTCTCTCTATATATATATATATATATATATATATATATATATACACACACACATTCTGTATGTATCCTTCATAGAAAAATGTTAACATTCATTCTATAAGCCCATACTAACCCTGAAGAAGTTCTACTCCCATATAGTTAAAAATGATGCCTTAATTAGCCTATAACCAAATGCTTAAAATTGCATAGCAACAAGGGGCTGAAACATATATGTAGGTTTTTTCACATCTCTCATTTTCTTTTGAGCTTTACAACATATATAATTTATTTGTATTGTAATGTTTTAAGAAAAATTTCAACATCTTTATATCATACAAATAAATTATTCATATATCCATCTTTCTCCATTTCCTTTCTTTCAACATTAATAATAATAATAATAATAATAATAATAATAATAATAATAATAATAATAATAATAATAATAATAATAATAATAATAATAATAATAATAATAATAATAATAATAATATATTTATATATGATATTTGATATATATATATATATGATATTTGATATATATATGTATATGTATGGCCCATTTTGTTTCACTGAAACACAAAATAGACCTACGGACTAAAGAGAGCAAGCCGTAACGTGTGGCATAAAGAGTTGAAGAGTTCACAAAACGTAACAAAAGGGCTTTTGGCACAAAAACAAAAATAACAATAAAGCTGAATTAATAACGCAACATGTCGTGCGTGTTTAATTAGCAATATATATATGTATATATATATATATATATATATATATATATATATATATATATATATATATATATATATATATATATATATATATATATATATATATATATATATATATATATATATATATATATATATGTATATATATATGTATATATGTATTATACACGCGTATAGACACTTAGTCAGACAGTGAATTTCCCAAATTTTGATCTGGGAAGTACTTGTGTTTATTTAGTCGTTTTAAATTACCATGAGTAATGATTCCATCATTAATTGTTCACTTCTCTATGCGGAATTCAGTTTAGTGTGAATGCGTTTACCACTACTGACCTCCTTCCGCCTAGTTTTCTCTCTCTCTCTCTCTCTCTCTCTCTCTCTATATATATATATATATATATATATATATATATATATATATATATATATATATATATATATATATATATATATATATACATGTATATATATATATATATATATATATATATATATATATATATATATATATATATATATATATATATATAGATATATATATATATATATATATATATATATATATATATATATATATATATATATATATATATTGTTGTACTTGGGGATGGTCATATTGCCAGTTTAGCCAATAAAAACACACGCACTGTATATTTGGTGTTAATTTTTTTTTTTTTTTTTCAGCTTTATATTACATTAATCTTAATCTTAATCTTATTTCGGCCAGAGTTCTTTCGTCACACTTCTGTGACCTCATCAGTTGTCCTTTGTTTCCTTCTTTCTTATGTGTGTCTCACCTTGCTAACTATCAGCCATTTTGTATACAAATAATAATAATAATAATAATAATAATAATAATAATAATAATTTTGATACAAAATGGCTGATAGTTAGCAAGGTGAGACACACATAAGAAAGAAGGAAACAAAGGACCACTGATGAGGTCACAGAAGTGTGACGAAAGAACTCTGGCCGAAATAAGATTAAGATTAAGATTAATGTAATATAAAGCTGAAAAAAAAAAAAAAAAAAAATTAACACCAAATATACAGTGCGTGTGTTTTTATTGGCTAAACTGGCAATATGACCATCCCCAAGTACAACAACATCTGTTTCAACACACGATTTCACATAAAAAATCTTGCAAAACAAATATGTAAACGGAATATATATATATAGTTTTAGGGAAAATAGCCAAGTTTCAAGAACTCATCGATGAAAATCCGCTATCACATATAGAAAAATTAATAATTAAAAGCACAATAAATGAGTATAATATAAAGTAAAGTAAATATCATAAGATAAATATAATATATTATATTTATCTTAATTTTTCTATATGTGATAGCGGATTTTCATCGATGAGTTCTTGAAACTTGGTTATTTTCCCTAAAACTATATATTTCATATATATTTTATCTATAAAGCTCAATTTAATTTTAATTTTTTATAAATTGATTTTAATTGAGTTTTTACCTGTAATTTTGGATTTGTCCCTAATATTATTATATATATATATATATATATATATATATATATATATGTACTGCTGCCCCTTGTGGTCTTCCCATACAAAACAAAACATTTCGAGGATTGAATCACCCCAGAGTGCACTCACCAAACGAATTGAAGGCATGACTGATCTTGATTACTGGGACCGCCTTAAAGCCTTGAAGCTCTACTCTCTCCAGCGCCGCCGCGAGCGGTACATCATTTGTACGATGTAGGAAATATACCGCCAGCATTGCCTAAACGACCTGAACATTAGTTTCAAGGTTCATCCAAGGCTGGGACCACGGGCCATACGTCCCCTGCCCAATTCAGGATCACAATATATAGGCACACTGCGGCATAATTTCTTTTCCTCAACAGGCCCTGCCCAGTTTAACATTGTCCCGATACAGATAAAAGAGGAAAAGGATCCTATCAGCTTTAAACGGAGTCTAGACAGATTTCTTCAAGGAATATCAGACAAACCACCCATACTTGAATGGTCCATAGACAAAACTTGACTGTAAAAAGGATTTAGATAATCCTATCAAGTGGTGCTATTAAGTTAGACATGGCCTGGACCAATCTTTGGTCGAAACATATCTAAGTTTATCTAAGTTTATATATATATATATATATATATATATATATATATATATATATATATATATATATATATATATATATATATATATATATATATATATATATATATATATATATATATATATATATATATATATATATATATATATATATATATATATATATATATATATATATATATATATATATATATATATATATATATATATATATATATATATATATATATATATATATAGGTGCAGGAGTGGCTGTGAGGTAAGAAGTTTGCCTCCCAACCAGATAGTTTCAGATTCAGTCCCACTGCGTGGCACTTTGGGCAAGTGTCTTCTACTATAGTTTCGGGCCGACCAAAGCCTTGTGAGTGGATTCAGTAGATGGAAACTGAAAGAAGCCCGTCGTATATACATGTATATATATCCACATAGCCATTACTCTTATATATCCACACAGCCACTATTCATTTATATATTGTATATACATATATACCAGTCTAGTCATATATCTATCTATCTATCTATCTATCTATCTATCTATCTATCTATCTATCTATCTATCTATCTATCTATCTATCTATATTTGAAGTCTTACAGCCGTTTCTGGGATAACCCAAGTGGGAGGTTAACATGTCTACGCATAGAGTATTCCGTCATCAGAGACAAGGTATGAATATTTTATACAGAGAAAATTTACAGTTTACAAGGAATTAAATAAAGAATAAAGAAGTAAATAGAAGAATAAAGAATAAAGGTAGAGTATAGACGGGAAAAGAATGAGTAGTGAAGATTATTCTTCTGTCGTTATTCTCCCGTCTGTATTCTACCTTCACTCTTTATTCATCTATTTTATTCCTTATAAATGTGGATATATTTTATTCCTTGTGAACTGTAAATTTTTCCTGTCTAAAATATTCATACCTTGTTTATAATGATCCAATAACCAGTGCGTAGACATGTTAACCGACAAACTTGGATTATCCCAGAAACGGCTGTAAGGCTTCAAATTCACCTTACCTTAATTAGATTATTCTAAATGACTCGAGATATTCGTTCTGCCTTGGTTTTGCTTTTTCGTCTTAATAAAATATATACCTGCTATAACGGAACTCTAATACTGATCCCTAGATCCAGCCTCAGCTGTGAACTTGGAACCTAACAAACGACCAACTATAGCACTTACTCAGCGTACCTCTTCGTTTAGATCACATGTGAACTAAACCCCACATATTCTTTATATGTATATGTATATATATATATATATATATATATATATATATATATATATATATATATATATATATATATATATTTGACCCCAATATATTTACATTACGGAGACGCAGGGGGAGCACTAAGTAGTGATAAGTGAAAATACAATGTTATCAGCTCGAATATGCTTGATACATGTTCGAACTGGGAAAGAAGCCACTCACTGTATTTTCTCATGAAGAATATATCTCACTTGTTGACAAATGATCAGCTCGCAGTGACACCGACCTAGACTCACAGTCTAGGTAGGTGGCGCTGCGAGCTGACCGACGTGTGTACACACCATTTGTCAACAAACAGGATATATTCTCCGTGACAAAACGCAGTGAGTAGCTTGTTCCCCAGTTCAAACGTTCATCAAGTATATTCCGACTGGTAATAATATTCCAATATATTTAGACTATTCATCATCGGTTCCAGTATAACTTTCATTGACCACGGAGTATGCATGCATGAATGTAAACTGAAATTCACAAATTTTGTTTCATCCTAATTTTCTTTTTAACGCACTTCCTAATATTTGGTTTTATATATTCTATAGGCCGTTAGATTTAATGATGCAGAAATAGTTTCATATCTTGAAATGAAAACTCTTTCCGGTTTTCCCGAGATACCAAGCAGTCAGAACAGCACACAGGTAACTCTCTTTTAACTGTTTTATTTCAATCAGAAACCTCGGTACTTTTTCTTTTTAGAATGCGCCTATGAAAAGTATAACCATCAGTGTTTACAGTCGACTTAATTATAGCAGATAAATTCGATCACTGTTGTTTCTCAACATAGTGACTGCTTCGTTTACTAGCGCTGTGAATTTAATTTGTCACTTTGAATGTTGTAATGAAAGAAAATAACCAGGTGCAAAAACAAAACTAAATTTGCTACAGCAATACGTGTTCGTCCCTGCTTCGCTTAAAAAAAGGCGGCGGTGAGCTGGTAGAAACGTTAGCACACCTGGCGAAATGCTTAGTGATATTTCGTCTGGCTTTACGTTCTGAGTTCAAATTCCGCCGAGGTCGACTTTGCCTTTCATCTTTTCAGGGGTCGATAAATTAAGTACCAGTTGCGTACTGGGGTCGATCTAATCGACAGGCTCCCTTCCCCAAAATTTCGGGCCTTGTGCCTAGAGTAGAAAAGAATGGAATGGTCTGGTCGTGAAATTAACGTATAAGTGGCTGAGCACTCCGCAGACACGTGTGCCCTTAACGTAGTTCTCAGGGAGATCCAGCGTGACACAGAACGTGACGAAGCTTGACCTTTGAATTACAGATACAAATCATTTTTGCCAGCTGAGTGGACTGAAGCAACGTGAAATAAAGTGTCTTGCTCAAGGAGACAACGCACTGCCGGGAATCGAACCCACGGCCTGCGATCGTGCGCGAATACCCTAACCACTGCGCCACGCTCCCTGACTGTTATTAGTTTATAGTTCTTAGTTCAAATGTTTCCGTCCGTAAAGCATAGAGAAAGATAAAAATGAGGTTGACTTGGTTTAATAGTTACGTTAATTGGAGGTGAAGTGCACGAATGATACGTCAACTGCTAAATGGCTAATTAATTTCTTACCACTTAATAATGACTTTATTAAAAATTACAATATGTTAAATAGCTTTATTTTCATCCATCTTAAATTACGAATTTATGTCAGTATAATCCTTTCTTTATGCATAATATATAACGTATAAATATTTCTTTTACAGAATAAAAGTGATTTGTATAGTGAGGTTTTTGTGGCACTGTCAAAGGTAGCAGTATTCCTGGAACAAATGCAAACAGATGAAGATAATTCAGAAATGAAATATGAATTAGAGGATTTACAATCTGAGAATTTCTCACAACTCTGTGATCTACAAATGTGGCTTCGTTCTACTGGTGTAAACGAAACGTTTGAGACACTTCGTTCTGTCATGCCTCATAAACTACGTCATGTTGGCAACACATTTAAAAGATATGAAAGAGATTTCGTAGTTGTTTCCAGATATGGAAAACTTCTTCGTCGCTATCAGGATTATTATAATTAATTGGAACAACCCTGTTATATTTTCTTTTCCACCAAACACAAATATCACCCTTATTCAAGAATGAATATCTAAATATTGGATTATATTAATCTGAAGTATATTCATATATATTATTTTTCAAGAACATTAATAAAAATAACAGAACATATCTCATTCAACATATCATATACAGTTCAAACTTAAAATAACTGGGCTGACCTACAAAATCTACAAATTAGTAGATTATTTAGATAAAAATAATTTTTTTTTTTTTCACAATTTGCCTAGCAAAATATGCTAAATTTCCATATTTCATACCAAAAATTTAAATCGAGAGATACGTTTGTTCATTGTTAATATTTAGAATATATAAATTGTAAGGATTAAAATCGCACAACTTGCAGCATTCCACTCGAAACATTCCTGGCATTACTTGGTTGGTTTCCTTGAATAACGGTGCTCGTGTATCTCCCAAAATATACTGGTGCTTTTAAAGAAGAACAAGGGATTAGGGCAATATATAAGTGATTTAAATTTCCTATTGAATATTTATAATTTATACTCTCTCGGAAAGGCGAGAATCTCACAAAAGCTTTTTAAACAGCATTCACATACCGGTGCTTTTATATGATTATTTATTATAATTTATGCTTTTAATTTATATTAAATTTTAACACGTCTATTTAATTGATTGTATAATGTCTCTCTTCCCCCCCACATTCCATTTTTATATAACTTTGTTCATTCCAACCCCACGTTTTGTAACCCCTGTCTGTAACGGTTTTATTGTATATATGAAAAGGTCTGTTGGTTATAATAAAAAGTAACATTGTTATTGTTGTTGAATATTGGTTTCAAATTTTTGCACAAGGCCAGTAATTTCGGGCAAGGGGCTGAGTTGATTACATTGACTCCATTGTTCATTTAGAACTTATTTTATCGATCTCGAAAGAATGAAAGGCAATGTCGATTCCGGCGGAATCTTCGTTCAATATTAACGAAGAAAACACGTTTGATTCCGAGGTCTGTAAAATCTCAGCAATTTTCGCACATTTTATCTAAATAGGGATACATTTTTGTTGAATTTATGTCATTTCTACACAGAAATTGTATCTCATCCGTTCTGTTAGCTTCCTGTCTTACCCAAATTTCCTCAATCGACGGAATTGTCTCTTTTTAACTTTTACATTTGAAAAATTTGCACGTTTTTGAAAAACAAATATGGAATCGTGTAACGGAATCATAATGTTCATAATCGGAAAAAAATACGGGAACCATAGGACATGTATGTATGTATGTATGTATGTATGTATGTATGTATGTATGTATGTATGTATGTATGTATGTATTGCATTCCCGGCATATGCCTAGAAGCCGTAGCAGTCTTCCCAACGAGATAACATATAGGGAAGATAACTAAAACTATAGATTCAGTAGTTACTTCCCTTGAAACAAATCCCATCACAAGATATAGAACATTAAATCCGCATTAATTCCCTTTAATTATGTCGCACACATGTTCGCTCGCTCATTCGCTCGTTCACTCCCTCACTCACTCACTCACTCACTCACTCACTCACTCTTTCACTCACTCGCTTACTCACACATTCACTCACTCACACTCACTCACTCGCATACACATACGTACATATTCTTTTATTCATTTATTCTTTTACTTGTTTCAGTCATTTGACTGCGGCCATGCTGGAGCATCACCTTTAGTCGAACTTATCGACCCTAGGACTTATTCTTTGTAAGCCTAGTACTTATTCTATCGGTGTCTTTTGCCGAACCGCCAATTTTACGGGGACGTTAAGCGACGGTGGGGGACAAACATAGACAAACAAACATATAGAAACACACACACACACACACACACACACACACACACACACACACACGCACACGCACACACGCACACACACACACACACATACACACACTCACACACACACACACACTCTCTCTCTCTCTCTCACACACACACACACACTCAATCATACATATATATATATATATAAGCAGGCTTCTTTCAGTTTCCGTCTACTAAATCGACTCACAAGGCTTTGCTCGGCCCGTGGCTATAGTAGAAGACACTTGCGCAAGGTACCATGCAGTGGGACTGAACCCGGGACCATGAGGTTGGGAAGCAAGCTTCTTACCACACAGCGACGCCTGCGTCTATGTTATATACAATGTATACACAATTCAAAGAAAGAAAGCGTGAAGAAATATTTGAATACTAAATTTATTCAGACATCACGGGGTTAAAACAAATTACTTTAAACGTTTTTCGTCTCCCTTTTCTGTGTGTGTGTATGGGGGGGGGGAATTCATCGTGGTCACTGAGATATGCGAGTTTACGTGGATGAGAATCAACAAAGGACCTGGACAGGTGGAAGAAGAGCAATTGAGCTCCTCTCACGTTATCTCGATTTAACACCTGATGACTTTTAATTACGGGTCACCTTATAGGATACAGTTCTATAGTTAAGAGATGAGGAATTATGTACATTATTTACATTAATTACATTTGACCGATATTTGTCCTCATCTTGTTTGTTATTAACACAACGTTTTGGCTGATATACCCTCCAGCCTTCATCAGGTATCTTGGGGAAATTTCGAACCTGGGTTCTTATTCCTAAAGTATTTTACGATGTTATTATTATTATGTTATTATTCAGGTTACTGACCCCGAGATTCCGAGTTCGATTCCAAGCAGTGACCTGAATAATAATAATAATAATAATAATAATAATAATAATAATAATAATAATAATAATAATAATAATAATAATATCGAAAAATACCTTAGGAATGAGAACCCGGGTTCGAAATTTCCCCAAGACACCTGAAGAAGGCTGGTGGGTATATTAGCCGAAACGTTGTGTTAACAATAAACAAGATGAGGACTAATATCCGTCAATTGTAAATAATGTAAATAATGCACCCTATAGGATGTTTTGCATCGCAAAAAACCGGCTACACTGACGGCCCTTTGGGAAGAAATCGAAATGGCATGTGCTGTAATTTCACAGGACACTTTGGTCAACGGTACCCAAGCAGCAGTTCTCCACATTTAATAAGTCTGGAAGCTAATGACTACCGCACTGAGCACCACACACACACACACACACACACACACACACACACACACACACACACACACACACACACACACACACAATTGTCATTCGGTAGAAATTAAGAAGGGACTCAACGGTCGAAAGTTTCGAAAATGGCATTTGTCATTCTCAAGAAATTCTAGGACATGATTTACTTTGTAACTACATAGATAGACCCATCTCTTAATGTCACTGCCCAAACGAATAACAAAACCAGAAAGGAGCGATGGAAAGACAACGACTGCAATGAAATGATTTACACACACTACAACGCAACACTACAACGCAACACTTCTTAAAAATATACAGTAATAAACTCATACAGGGAATACCCAATAAATTGAATTAACCCAACAACATATGCCACACAGGCCCGATATCCAGCAGAAGAACAGAACCTACACTGCACAAACAACACGCAATCCAAACACTAATACAACAGAATACCCCATAACAAAACATACTGATGAAATACAATACTCTCCCCATCAAAAGAAAAAAAAAACAAAAACAAAAACAAGAAGGAAATGCTGCACACACCTCACCAACAGGAAAGTGAAGCAAGCGATGCAATAAAAAAGTTACTTGAAACTACCAGATGTTGAATAATAATAGTGGTGATGACGTTGGTGACGAACATTACCTTACCTCAGTTTATGAGAGACAAGACAAACTCTGCTGGTAGCAGCGAAAATGATATTGGACCTTTAAGGGAAGGCCTCTCGTTCGGCAGAGGATCAGTAGAGATGAAGGCTGATCACAGCTGTTATCCTAAGACAACATCAACAAATAAAGAGAATAAGGAGAAGGATGTGGATCAACGAAGAAAACAGGATAGCGATGCAGTACTACTTCGACAATGAACCTAAAAGAAGCGGGGTTATAGAAAACGGATGTTAACAGTTTGGGTAGAGAAGGTTATGTTTAAAGTGACTGAGCAGAGACTATGAGATTAAGTTAATGCTATTAGGAGAAGAAATTGGATGACAGAATTGGCGCTGGAAGAAATCACAAGAGAACTGGAAAAGAAAGACCAGGCAGTAGAAAAGCTAAACAAAAACATAAGAGATACAGTTCAAACCAAGGAAAAAACCTAAAGGAAGGGGAAAAAAATAAATAATAGCCCTACCAATCAGAAAGGGACAACTGGTACCAGCGACTTAAGCTGAGAAAGATCAGAAGATTTTAGATGAGTTGCAGGAAGAAACCAGTTAAGAAGAATGGAAAAGATTATTAGTATCAAAGACTATTAGTATTAAAAAAGAAGATTATCTGACAGGCAAGAGAAGGTTTTATATGGTAAATTCCCAAAGATAGTTGCAGGAAATAGTAATAGTCCTTTCTACAATAGGCACAAGGCCTGAAATTTTGGGGATGGGACTAGTCGATCACATCAACCTCAGTGTTTCAATGGTACTTGATTTATCGACCCCGAAAGGATGAAAAGCAAAGTCGACCTCAGCGTAATTTGAACTCAGAATGAAACACCGCTATGTATTTCGTCCAGCGTGCTAACGGTTCTGCCAGGTCGCCGCCTTAAGGAAATAGTAATAGTGAGACATGGTTAGGGTTGCAGAAAGGCTGACCTTTCCACAACCTGCTGAATCTATTTATAGACCTGCAGAATATGATCTATTCACCAATCTGCTGCCCAACTATTCCACTACAATGGTAGTGGTGGTGATGGTGATAATGAAAAAGAAAATAATAATAATATGCTACAGCTGCTGATACTAAATACTACTAATACTACAATAATACTACAACTACTACTATTATGATAGCACAGGAATCTGAGGCCCAACTACCACCCTTACCACTACCCCTACCCGTGCTACTGTTGCTGTTGCTAAAACCACTGCTACTACTACACATAAAAACAATAATACCAGTGATATCAGTGATGATGATGATAATAATAATAATAATAATAATAATAATAATGAAAGGAAACGGGTGGAATCTCCTTATGGGCTCATAATGATACATCTAGTGATGGTGTCACAATAAAAACACTGGTAATTGCGTAACCTGATAATCTCTACCTCATATGAGTGACAATGAAAAAACAAAATATTGTGAATAACGGTGGTAACGAAACTGAAGCCAATGATGGTGACAGTGTTACACCCAGTGGGCTCAGAGATTCTGGTCTGCCTCCAGCCTGTCGATGTCCAGAAAGGGACCACCACACACGGCGTAGAGGGAGCAAGCAAATTAATGCTGTGGTCATGGAGTGTTACTACCTGAGCAGCCCAGTAGATGAAAATGGGGCTCAAATTAGGGGTTACCGACAACGTATGTATGATCATTGGAGAGAAAAGGGATTGTTTCAACACACGGAACAGAGACTATGTGATCAAACTAGAGCAATAAGAAAAATTGTTGGTTCACAGAAGTAGAGCTCGAAGTTATCAAAAGACGGGTCATGGAAAATAGCAGCGGAGGAAGCGATGAAAATACAGTTCTTACTAATAAGAGTAATCTCATAGCTCAGGAAAGGAGCAGTGGTAGTTTACTTGAGAGACATATAGATGATCTAAAAGAAGACGATAAAACTAATAGCGACATGACAGATGAACAAAAGGCAATCTACGACAGAATAAAGGTAAGACTACAGGAGAACGATAGCGACATTATTTGCAACCTTAAGAAGGTTGACCGGTGGAAATTGAACCAAGAAACGAAAAATGTCAATGAAATTCTGAAATACATCAGAACAAACATCACAGAAACAAATAATTTGATCAAGGCAGCAAGCATTGTTGTAGCAGAAAACGTGGATGTTGTTGTCAAGACGAAGACATACAATGGGAGTGACAAAAGAAAAGACCCATGGTGGAAAAGAAGAATCCAGGCAGGGTTAGATCAGCTCTCGAAGGAAATGTCTGTGTTAGACCGAAAAGAGAAAGGGGAGCTTAAAAACGAACAAAAATACAGGGTGCTGGAAAGGAAGTATAATATTGAAAGAAAGGGCCTGAAATTAGTAATGGAGGAACTGAAACAGCGCCACGTTGCAAAGAAAGCAAAGATGGTAAGATACGACCTAAGAATGAAGGGATACCAGCAGGGTAGGTTATTCAGAGTAGATCAGAAGAGATTCTACAAAGAAATAAATGGAGAGTGTACAGATGAAAAGTTGATACCTGATAACATTGAAAGTTAAAGGTTTTGGAGCGACATCTGGAGCAAAGACAAGGAGCACAAGAAGGATGCCGAATGGTTGCAAGAACTGAAACAAACAGTAGTCTGTCTAAAACGGGAAGAACTAGTCATTTCAGTTAGGGAAGTGAAGGAAATCAGCAGAAAAATGAGCAACTGGAAGGCCCCGGGACCAGATGGAGTTCAAGGCTACTGGATCAAAAGATTTGGTGAATATCATGCACGAATAGCTGCGCAACTCAGCACCTTGTTAAATGACGACTAAGTAATACCAGAGTGGTTGACATTGGGTAGGACAGTGCTGTGCCTGAAAAACATAGAAAAAGGCAATACGGTAGACAATTACAGGCCGATATCCTGTTTGCCACTTATGTGGAAGTTATTGACTGGAATAGTCACAGAGTCAATGTATGGACATCTGGATAAAAATGGAGTCCTGCCACATGAGCAGAAGGGTTGCAAGCGTAAGTGCAGAGGTACCAAGGATGAACTCCTAATAGATAAAACTGTTCTTAGAGACTGCAAAAGGAGGAAAAGTAACTTAGCCATATTATGGATCGACTATCGTAAGGCGTACGATATGATCCTACATTCTTGGATTATGCAGTGTTTTAACCTGTTTGGGAATGCATCGAATGTTGAGCGATTGCTTGGAAAAAGTATGGCGAATTGGAGGACGGACCTGACAGCATACAGAAGAAGTTTAGGGACGAAAAGAATTTGAGTTGTTGTCGTTGTTGTTGTTGCTGGTTTAGGGATCAGGGAGTTTGGGAAGAGCTTGCTCTTCCGTGTGAGCAGGTAGCCCATTTTTTCCATTGCGGAGGTTTTGCTGTAGGGGTTCTCAGCTGTCCATGGCATTCTTGTTGATACGATTTGGAATTGTCAAAGGGGTAGCTTCGATTTATCTAATTGAGGGTAGAAACCCTTTTGATGGGTGGCACTTTCACAAATGTAACACTTGGCCTTTCTGCCCTCAACTAGAACTTTTATGGGTTCCACACCCTCCATGTAAATTATGTCAAGGATCCTGTCAAAGGGTTTTTCAGTCTCCAGCATTTCCACTTTCACCTGGACCACCGACCAATTTTCTTTCGAGGTGGATTTGAAACTTAGACTATAACCGTATTCCTCCAGTATTTTCCCCAGATACTGAATGTTATATAGCTACAAGAGACCCAAAATCTCTTGCTGTTCTATGTGGCAAATCGAACTTTCAGACATTTTTCTGCCTGTGCTGGAGCCGGATTTTCGATCCTAGTCTTCTTCTTAAGACAACGATAGAGCACAGTTCTTTTTACGATTTGATCTTTTTCGCCTGGTGGTAGAGCGGGATTAGGTTTTACCAGGCATTTTCGGAAAAGTTTATCAACATAACTATCAAAAGTGTGCTGCACCTAACTCTCTTCTGTAATTTTGGTGAAAAAGGCTTGGGATTACTTGTTATTTCGTTGTTGTTGTTGTTGTTGTTGTTGTCGTCATTGTTGTTCGAAGTGGAGGACGTGACTTCATTTCCTTGTTAAAAATTTTCCTTTTCTATTTCTCTGGAAGCATGCTGTTATTGTTGTTGTTGTTGTTGTTGTTGTCGTCGTCATTGGTTTCGATATATCTCATTGTTTGTTCCACTTCAAACTGCGTGATGCTGTTACTGAAGTTGTCGTTGATCGATGTGGTTTGAAAGATTTCTTTGTTGAAATATTCCATTCTGTGAATTTTTTCAACGTCACTGTTGTTTACAACAGCCCTGTCGTCTGTTTCTTCCAATGTGGTGACGTAGCACATCACACTTACTCCCTCTTTCACTACGTTCTGATGACGCCTCTCACTCTTTCTCCTTCTCTCGTGTACGAGTGTCACCCTGTCGATTTCTCCAAGATAATAAGGGAAAAACGAAAATATAAAATTAAATAAAAATGTACTCCATGACTAGTGGGCAATACTCGAAAAAAAAACAAAAAAAGAAAACAAGGAACGTCACTAGTTGGTAGGAAACAACTGGCTTTTTACGGCGGCGTAAATTCCCAAACTGGATAAATGATTATCCGTGGTTTTGTTGACAAAATTTCGGAATGAGGTCGTACGTGGCTTGCTTGACTGGCAATAATAATAATAATAATAATAATAATAATAATAATAATAATAATAATAATAATAATAATAATCACAGCAAACCACAGCACATACCCAAGGCACACAGAGCTGCGCTCGGTAGTGAAGTGAAAGCACATTATAAAAATAAAACTACTACTAATAATAATAATCCTTTCTACTGGAAGCACAAGGCCTCAAATTTGGGGGAAGGGATTAAGTCGATTACATCGACTCCAGTACGTTACTGGTACTTAATTTATCGACCCCCGAAAGGGTGAAAGGCAAAGTCGACCTCGGCGAAATTTGAACTCAGAACGTAGCGGCAGACGAAACACTGCTAAGCATTTCGTCCGACGTGCTAACGTTTCTGCTAGATCGACGCCTTAACAACAATAAAATGGGGGTCAACATTGCTTTGTTTCCTTCGGGATCGATAAATTAAGTACCAGTGAAATGCTGGGATCTATTTAATCGACTAATCCCCCCTTCTCAAAATTTCAGGCCTTGTGCTTTTAGTAGAAAAGACTATGTACATGTTTTGTCTTGCTGTAAAAAATGAGCCACAGCAAATATTCTGCTCAATACCAAAGATTTGCTTGTCAGTTGTTTGACCTTAACCAGTTGAGCATGTCCCTTAGTGACTGACGATAGGTGCATCTCTGACCACGAGCAGAAGTTGTGGGGGAGCATCGTAATCATGTGCTGAAATGAATTCTTTGGGGTTTGAATAATACATCTCTAGAAACATGGATGTTTTGTTCATCATCCTTAAACAACCCTTATTCAGGGACCTTTTGAGTGGGACGAGCTATCTATCTATCTATCTATCTATCTTTCTTTGTCTATCTATCCATCCACGCGCACACACACACACACGCACGCACACACACACTCACACACGCACACACACAATATGCCTGTGTGTGTATATATACGCAAAAGTATATCCATTCTTAGATATATTTCTTACACGCATACACACACTCATACTCATACGCACACGCACACACACGCACACACACACACACGCGCGCGCACACACACACACACACACAAACTACACACACATGCACACACACACATAATATGCCTGTGTGTATATATGTACAAAAATATATCCATTCTTACCTATTTCTAACACACACACAATATATATATAGAGTAATGTAAAGTGGTAGCCAAGAAACCGGAAAAGTTCACTGGGAAGGCCATCACGAGGATATTAAGATAACTGAATGAAATAATTTAGGTCACGATGGAACAGAATGGGCGCAGTCAAGAAAGAATTAGAAGCGCATTGTGACAAGCGGTGTATAACAGCATCATATAGTCTGGTGGCTACAGGTGATAGGTACATTAACAAATTTCTCTCTTACTCTGTACACTACACTCACACACACACACACACACACACATACATATATGTCCGACGAACGGGAACGAGAAACTCGGAGTAACAGTTTTTGTCATGTCTTTGCAGCTTTGCTAATAAAGCATATTGCTCTACCTCCGGTATTCGAGCACTATTTTCTCCAACCTTGTCTCTCATTTATGTGCTTACTCTGGTATATATATATATATATATATAAATATATATATATATATATATATATATATATATATATATATATATATATATATATATATATATATATATATATATATATATATATACATATATACATATATACATATACATATATACATATATACATATATATATATATATATATATATATATATATATATATATATATATATATATATATATATATATATATATATATATATATATATATATATAATTTTTTTTATATATCATTTTCTTCATTTTTTACTTCTTTGTAAAAAAACATTTTCATTCTCCTTCTTCTTGAAAATTTGCAATGCAATGAAAGCGGTTAGAAATCTTTATTAAAATATGCTTCCAGTTTAGCATTCTGCCTTATTATTATTTTTCATTTTCCTATATATATATATATATATATATATATATATATATATATATATATATATATATATATATATATATATATATATATATATTCTT